>NW_011499850.1:174751-203408 GCF_000495115.2 Populus euphratica | reverse complement strand
TCTTCCGAGCCCATGCGAGAAGACGATGCTATTTTTATTTCTATTTTCAAAAATATGTTTTTTTAAATATTAAATTTATATTTTTTAAATAGTTTTCACATGTTAATATCAAAAATATAAAAAAATATTTTATATATTTTCAGTGAACTACAGGATTTATTTTCATAATAGTTATTTCACACACAGCTCATTACAAGTTAAATACATATTTTTTTAAATAAAAGTGTAAAATATTGATTTTTATAACATATTTTTTATATAAAAAATCCCAAATAAGATTAAAAAAATCCATATATGCGTATAATTAAATAAATTGAAAAGTATTTATTGAAAAAAAATATCAAGTTTAATATCTATCCAATTAAATTCGTGATTTAAATCATAAACCTAATCTAGTATAATATTTTTTTAATATAATTTTTATTTTTTTTAATGGACATTTTTAAAATTAAAAATAAGCAAAATATCAAAGTGATTTGAAAAAAAATCAAATCAAAATAAATTATAATATCCAATTAGTAATCAATCAAATATTAGGTAATGCAATTGAGGGGAAACATAAAAAAAATTTAAAAATAAATGTAATTATAATGGGTTAAAAAACAAAAAGACATAGTTTCCGAGTTAGAAAGGTTTAGAAATAGTGAGTTATACAAAAAATATAAACATGCGAGCTTATATGTATATAACGCTAACATATTACATTTGCTATATAGATCATCATGATGACCTTTCATCATTAAAAAATCAAACAAATTTATTTTAGATCAAAAAAATCTATTTATTATCTATATTTTAACTTAGAAAACAATTAAAAAAATATCATAAACATTTTATCAAATATATTTAAAGCATGTAACAACTTATAGATTGTTTTTAAAACTCACAGCCAACCAAAAACCATCTTTTGAGTCAAGATCCATCATTCTAGGCTTTTTCAAGAAGAAACAATATTTTGTCCAAGCTTTACAAAAACAAAAAACACGCTAAAACTAAAAAAAAAAATCACTTGTTTTGTGCTGGTATTAGTTTCAATTAAGATTTTTTTTTATTATTAGAATTTATTATTTTTTTTCTCATTTCTTAAATAAAAATAAAAAATAAAAAATAAAATTTGAGATCAAAATTAAATTTATTTATAAATCATCAGGGACTAAAAAGATATAAAATTAAAGTATACATCGAGCTCTAATTCAAACAAAATCATATTTTTTTATCATCTATTTTTTTTTTGTTGTCAAATCCTATCTTTGAATCTTATCATTTCTTAAAAAATATATTATAACTGGTTATTAATTTGGGCTGAAAAAAGGTACTATAAAAAAATAAAAATACATTTGCTATAATAATTCATAATAATTTATTTCTTCATGGATACTGGTTTGGAAAATAATATCTTTCACAGTATGACTGGATACTTAATTTTTCTGCAATCGATGGAATTTTCAAGTTGAGCATGACGGGTTGGAAAGACAAGACTGGTATGAAACAACTCATTTTATGTGATTAGTGGGCTTTTGAACTCAATCATGATGTGTTGGAAAAATAAGACTAACCTAGAATAACTCATAGTTCAATATAATAATTTCTTTCCTTGCCAAGCTTTCACACATAGGGCTTGTCTAGGTTTTGATTTTGTTTTTTATATGTGTTTTGCCATGTAATATATGGTTTTTTTTATAAAGTATTTTTTAATTTAAAATATATTAAGATTATATCTGTTTAACTTTCAACATTCACACTCTAAAAATATTAAAAAATAACATTTTAAAAACATCAAATTTCTTTTTGCAGGGAAAAATCAATATGAAAAGTGAGTTCTACATTAAAAACAAACAAATACTTCAACTTGAAAAACATTAAATTAATGCTTTTTAGATGTTTGTTAGTAATTTTAACGAGTTTATGTAGACATAATTTATTTTTAATTAGTAAATATTTTTTAAAAGCATTTTACATCTAATTACCATGTTCCATGACCTATTTCTCCCTGATCTCTTTTGTTTCTCAAGAAATTAAATTAATTGAGAAATAATGACAAAAGGACTTGATTATAAGCATGTTTAATTAAATTAATTGAGAAATAATGACAAAAGGACTTGATTACAAGCATGTTTAAGTGACAAGGACTAATTAATTACTTTAACTAAAATAATAATCAACTCAAGAAAGAAAAGGGGAGTAAAGTATAGGACTGGGTGTCTTTCTGAAGCATTCGCGAGACATCTGGGAAGCATCCATCTTTGTCGCTGCAAGGCGACAATAACTTGGACATTCCGGTCTCCAACGGCTACTTCACGCTGTCGCATGTCCCTGGAGGGAGCCATCAACCTAACTGGGTTCGGACCAGGCCGGATCTTATTGTCCAGTCTGGTCCGAACCCGGTTAGGTTGATGACTCCCTCCTGGGACATGCTACATAAGGCCCACCTATTTTTCTTAAGTAGTTCTTAGTTAATTTGGATTCACGTCAGCCCAGTCTAAGATCGAAGCTATACTTGTTTTGCAATAAGATAGGCCACGACTCCCCCTACTCTATGGCCCATCCAAAGTCCATACCCGCAGGTAAAGAGAAACGAAAAAGACTATTATATTTTAATTTTTTTCATTTACTAGGAAATGTTATAGCGTTTCTCATCCGAGGCTGGAGTTCCGGGCAGCCATAATTTGTATTTGAGATGCACAAGTATTTTTTTTAGTATTTATAAATTATTTAATATATTAATATTAAAATTAAAATTTTAAAAATACTTTAAAAAATAATAATATTAGATAATCTAAAAAGAATTGATCTGGAATTGCCTTCAAAACTTTTTTTTAAAAAAATTAAAATAATATTATTTTGATATTTTTTTTAAATCAAATAGTTTAGGGTTTGGTTTTGACATGATTAATTAGATTAATAAATCAATTCAAATTTTTAACTAGGTTACATAAATTTTTTTGATTTAAATTTGATTTAAGTCTTGATTAATTAACAATTTATTTTCTTTTTATCCTTATAATTTTTTTTAAATTGTAAAAAAAAAAAATTAGAATCATAAGAAAAAAATGGAGCAACCTGATAACATCGCTCATCTTTCATGGAAAAAAATTATAAGAAAAAGAAGAAGATGAAGCACTTTTCAGGGTTGATAAAAATGTTTTTTTTTAACATAATATGAAAAATATAATGTAAATTTCAACTGTAGAATTATAAATAATTCTTTTTAATTAATTAAATATTGATAATTCTAGCAAAATGATAAATGTAATATTGCTGTTAAAAATATAATACTATTCTAGATAGAAAATTTTAATTACACTTAAATATAATTAAAAACATATTATAATTAATAAATAATCTAAATAAAATAAAAAATTAATAGCACGAAGAATTGAAATTCTCTGCAACAAACTTTACAATACAGGGAATCAGAAAAAAACAAAGAGTTAAAAATAGCAGGGGAAACACTTATCTTACATAGTATTTATTTAAACTTCATTGGGTTTTGCCGAGTTTGCACTATTGATGTCAGATTTTACTGTAATATACACAAGGGGAGTGCAATTTATTACAATACTAATATAATTTTGCCAAAAGTTCTCCATCCTGTGTTGCAGTTACTCTGCAAATCTGCATGACAGTCAATATCAAGTCAAGAGGAGCAGCGGCAGCGAGTAGAGCAAGAACAGGTAGTTGCTCTCTGGAGGTAGCGGTGGGAGACGACTGATTCGAACGGAAATGGGCGTCGATCGATCTACCGCTTTTTTTAGATCTATTACCATCACCTCCGCCTTTCTGACACTGGTAATTTCTTTTCTTTTCTCTTACGGTTCTTAATTTCCATAAGAATTAAGGTTCTAGGAAATTACAGTGATTCATCATAATAACAAAGAGCAATATAATTATCAATGGCTGCCGAAATTATTGATTGATAAGTATCGTATCATTTTACCAGTTGATAGCAACGGGGTCGTATGGTTCACCTTCTGGAACTCGCAAAACGGGAAAGTCGTCGTCTTCATCATCATCATCGGTGTTTTCTTTATTCAATCTCAAAGAGAAGAATAGGTTTTGGAGTGAGTCTGTTATTCACGGCGGTGGTATGTTATGTCTCTGTTTCTTCTTAGCTTCCTTTTTTTTCTTTTTACATTTTCGTTTTGAGATATTAGATATCCAATTAATTAAGGAGTGAGCTGGCTAGCTTAGTTATATCATTTGATTGTTGAAAGCAGATTTTGATGATTTGGAATCTTTAAGCCCTGCCAAAATGGGAGCTCGCAATTTCACCAACGCTGGTAATTCCTCATTCGTCCTCATTCCTCCCCTGCGTCTTATTGATTTTTGTTTATCTCGATGTACTCGTTACTGTAATTTCCACTTAAGCTTGCTAACTAGAGAAGGTCTTTAAATGATTTTCATGATTATTATTATGTTTCAGGTAACATTGCAAATTATCTTAAGCTCCAAGAAGTGGATTCGATGTATCTTCCGGTTCCTGTAAATTTCATTTTCATAGGCTTTGAAGGAAAAGGGAACCAAGGTCTATTTGATCTCATTGCCTATCATCTTTTTTCTTTTTTTCTTTTTAATTTTTAAGGTAGCGTACTCTTTTTTTTTTGTATTTGTTTTTTTCTTCGCTGGCTTAACACCCTTTTTTTAATATCTTCTTTTATCTGCTTGTCCATGTATAGCTTTCAAGCTTCATTCAGAAGAACTTCAGCGTTGGTTCACAAAAATTGATCACATCTTTGGGCATACACGAGTTCCGAAAATTGGAGAAGTTCTCACCCCATTTTACAAAATTCATGTGGACAAAGAGCATCATCATCATCTTCCCTTAGTCAGTCAAATAAATTACAAGTAATGGTTCCTTATTGTGTGCATACTTCTTCCCTTTCAAATATGCTTGTGGCATTATTTGCTCTGAGTAGTTTTGATTTTCTGCTCATGTCATTATAATTAACTTGCTTGTGCAGTTTTTCTGTTCATGCCATTCAGATGGGGGAAAAGGTTACTTCTATCTTTGAGCATGCCATCAATTTTTTGGCTCGTAAGGATGACTTGACTGATAACAGGTGAAATATGTTAAAACTGTAATCTCCCCCCTGCTCCCCATTCTGTATGTCCAAAAATTTCAATTTATTTTTTATGCCAAACTTATGTTTAGTTGTAATAAACATGCTAGAACAACTAATAGTTAGGATTATCCACTTTTACCTTACACATGCTGCACGGCCACCATCGGTTGTAATAAACTTGTGATCAACCACTACATTTCTTGTGATAATTGACAATATTTGTAGCAAAACAGACTGCAAGATATATATATTTGTTTCTGTGATCATAATGAGGCAATAGAAATGATATCATGTGAACTCCAAGGAAAATATTTTAATCCTTAAATGAAAGTTGATTGTTTCGAGGAGAGTGAAGTTGATATATCTGCACATGCTGTTTAGGAAATCTGACAGGTTCAACTATTTGGACAACTAGTAAATTGATGTTTTATTATAACATTGTTGCGCACACGTTCACACGCACACACACTTATATATTTATTTATTTTGCACTTTGGTCTTGTGTCTTACACTTTGTTGCACACCTAATATTCCAATGAGTGAATGAGGCTGGGAGGGCATCGTCACTCCCAGCCTCAGATATGTGGTGCTGTCATGAATACTAATTTTCTCTGCTTGAGTAGCACACATGGAATGAGAGAGAGAGAGATTATTTTCTTTCTCTATAGATTCTTTCAGACAGATTATGTTCTTACTCTGAAGATTCTTTCTGTGGATGTTCACTGAATGTTTGTCTTTCACCATTCCTTTATGCCTGTTTTCCTTCTTTTGCTCTCACTCTCTCTATTTGCTCTCATCCTCTTTTAATCATGGCTCATCCTCGACAGGGATGACGAGGATGTCCTTTGGCAAGTTGATATGGATGTGATGGATGCTCTTTTCACCAGTCTCGTTGACTACCTTCAACTTGACAATGCATATAACGTTTTCATTTTGAATCCCAAGCATGACTTAAAGAGGGCTAGATATGGCTACAGGTGTGTATTTTTTAAGGATATCCCTGCTTCCTTTGATCATTTTGTGCACAAGATTAGAACATAATAACACTACAATATGATACACCCTTGAACATGAGCTACGACAAATGGCTGGTTTGGATCAAATCTATGGACTTTTATTTTTCTTTTTGAACCTCTGGAATTATCTAACTGTTCTTTTCAATACATCTTATCTTGTTTTTTTTTGGATTGAGACTGATTATGTGATATATGCTGTGTTTTATAATTTAGTGTATCTTAGATTCATCATATTTTGTTTTGTAATTTATTTTGAAATGGCAGGAGAGGTTTGTCAGAGTCAGAAATAACATTTCTTAAAGAGGTATTCTTTTAGCTTCTTCTTTCCTTTATGTACCTGTTGGCATTCTTCAAGCATGATAATTAGATGGACATTTTATTATGATATACAACAATTTTAGCTACAATGAAAATCCTAGGTAATATCTTTCATTTTATTAGTTCTCAGGTAGGGATTTTTGATATCCTTGTTCCTTCTTGGCGCTAATATGATATTACAGACCAGCTCCAGATTTATTTATTTATTTATTTGTGTTGTTTAGAATAAGAGCTTGCAAACAAAAATTCTTCAGTCAGGAGGTGTTTCAGAAAGTGTCCTTGGTATGAAACTATGGTCTGCTCCATTTCATTTCCTTTTATAACTATTGTGAAGCCTTTTATTTATACTATAATGTTCTCGTCAAATGTAAAATGTTCTGGAAACACTTCGCAGTACTTGATAAGATTAAGAGACCTCTGTATGAAAAGCATCCTATGACCAAGTATGCCTGGACGATGACTGAAGAAACTGATACAGTTAGTACTCCTTATAACTTGAATCATAAATTTGTTCTATTTTATCCCTTAAACAGAAAGAATCCTAAACTGGTTTATCATATTGCAATATGTTGGTGTAAGATATAATAATTATTTCTGTTTTTCAGGTGGAATGGTACAATCTTTGCCTGGATGCGTTGAACAATGCTGAGAAGTTATATCAAGGGAAGGACACTTCTGATATCATTCAGAATAAAGTTTTACAAGTATGTTCTCTATCTCTTTCTCTCTTCCCTTTAAATTGTTACAAAATGAAGATTAAAGATGTCACTTTTATTGAGACTTTTGTTTTCTGTCTATGCCAAGTTATTGAAAGGGAAGAATGAGGATATGAAGCTTTTCTTTGGAAAAGAGTTAAAATCTGGGGACTTCAGTGATTTTTCTGCAGAGTGCCTTACAGATACATGGATTGGAAAGGAGAGGTATCAATTTCTTCCTCATCTTCCTCCCCTCCTCTCATTCATACATACATGCTCTGTGGATGCTCAACTAGGGGCATATTTTGCATCAGGTGGGCCTTTATTGATTTAACCGCTGGCCCCTTTTCATGGGGTCCTGCTGTTGGCGGAGAAGGTGTGCGCACAGAGCTTAGTTTGCCAACTGTGCAGAAAACTATTGGTGCAGTAGCAGGTATTGTTGATAGCTATTTCACTTGAAGTCTTTTATTTTATTCTATTTATGTAGTACAGTTTTTCCTTGGATTTGACCATCTCTTAAGTCATGTATTATAAATTTTCTGGTTTTGATGTTGGACTCACCCACTTATCTGGGACTCATGAATGTCTGTGTTGGTTGCTGTGGCAAACACATTGTGGGTTAGGATATTTTGCTTCTTTCATTTCTTTCTTGGGTGCTTTAATTGGGCTTGTGTGCTTACCTGCTTGTCATTCTTCGTTAAAGCAGTCAAAGTGATTCTTTGACAAATTAGGAACAACGCAACATTATCCTTGTTCATAAGTACAATCAATTCTTTGTATTTTTTTTTCATGGAAACTTTGCTTTATTGTTCAATCATGCATCAATCAGCATTTACAGCAGTGTTTCTGGCTTTTTGATCAATAATATACTCTTTTTCTGGGAATTCAGAGATTTCAGAAGATGAAGCTGAAGAGCGTTTGCAAGAAGCAATTCAGGAAAAGTTTTCAGTATTTGGTGATGTATGTGCAATTTATGAAACTAATGGCGATTCATCATTCCAGATCCTCTTTCATATATCTTTTGCTAAACAAAAGTTGCTGCATGATTATACCATGGTTATAAGATTTAAGACCTAATAATATTAATGTATTTCTTACTTCTATGACTAATGATGGATTCTTTTTTTTTTTTTTGAGTCACGATGTAGGCTGGCTTCTAGATAGATATTGAAACTTAGGCTTTCTTTGGCACCTCCTAGCTCGTAAAGATGTTGCGATATGCATATCCTTAATGGTATAGAACCTTTGCTTTCTGAGAAATAAAAGTTGCCAACTATCCCACTGAGAAAAGACTTGCAGCCTTAGGGCGATAGGTGGCGCCACAAATCCAAGGCCCTGAAAGAACTGTCCATTTTGTCTTGATTTTAAATGCTGGTTACCTAGTCTATGGTTTCCAAGAGTAGTGTTTATGATTTGATTAAAGGATTACAAATCAGGAGTCTGTGTTTTTGCAGCAAGTTGAGTGTCTGATATGCATTTGCCTTTTGGAAATTGTTTTCTCCTTGCGGCCCTCTCCAATGTTTTTTTGGCACCAGTCTTATCTGTAAAATGGTAAGCTGATGCTAGAAAAATTATTTTAGAAACTGATGCCAGGGTGACTAATGATATCAAAAGCAAAGATGATGTGGCTGTTGCTTGGCCACACAGTACCCTGATGTCTTTCACTTGCCTCTCCGCAGCAATTGTTTCATAATTAACTATTCTTGAGCCTGGCAACTCTGTGATCTACTTGGAGTTAAAGACTTTTCCTTGTATGTTAGACTTTAAAATTATCGATTTATTATTTGGCATAGAATTATGGAAGTGCTGGACAATAGCTAGTTATCCTATAAATTAAACAATGATTGTGTTCAGATATGCATCTATGTGAGGCTGGCTACTAGTCCATGGATTCACTATGTGCTGCCTGCTTGTTGAATCTAGTGTGCACACTTGTTCCTTTAGCAATTGCTAAAAGTATCAGAATTGCATGTCATTTTGGCAGGGATTGATCCATTAGCGGCATTTTCATTACACAAATATTCCCTTAAGATTCTACTCCCCCCCCACTGTAAGGTTTTTTAGGTTTCCATTTTTAATTGAGTTTGCTAATCTACAGAAGGATCATCAGGCCATCGATATTCTTTTGGCTGAGATTGACATTTATGAGCTTTTTGCTTTCAAGCACTGCAAGGGAAGGAGAACTAAGCTAGCTCTATGTGAAGGTAGTTTTCTTTCTTCTTGTTTGTTTAGGCTACAAGGGTCCATTGTTTAGTTCATTTATAGCTGGAAGTTTTTCTTTCTTTCTTTCTTTAATTTGTAATGATTCCTTACTTTTACAGCATCTTGTGTGAATTTATCATAAACTTTCACATTTATGGTTACAGAGCTTGATGAGAGAATGCATGATTTGAAAAATGAGCTTCAGTCTCTCGATGGTGAAGAGAATGATGGAAGTCATAAGAAAAAGGCCATAGAGGCATTAAAACGAATGGAGAGTTGGAATCTTTTCAGTGATACCCATGAGGTATACCATTTGGTCATTTGATGAGGATTATTATGCTTTTCTTTTTTTTTTCCCTTTTGATTTATTATGCTAAAGGACGGATATTAATTACCCATATAATGAGAGACAAACCGCTGGGTGTTCAGTTGGAAGAATTCATTTTAAGGATTTAAAGAATGAACAAATGATTGTGTGGGTTTATTAGATAGAAGGTTCATGTGAACGATCTTTTAGTTTTTATCCCATTCTATTATTTGTACATAATGGCTCAGTACTTTGTTATGCCTTTGAGTTGGTGACTTATTTTTCCAGCCGGAGTTTCAAAACTACACAGTTGCAAGGGATACCTTTTTTGCACATTTGGGTGCAACCCTTTGGGGGTCTATGAGACACATAATCTCACCTTCATTATCTGATGGAGCATTCCACTATTATGAGAAGATATCCTTTCAGTTGTTTTTCGTCACACATGAGGTATGGTTTGTCTATTATACTCTTGAAGAAGCTCTTCTGAAACTTGCAATTTGTTCTTACCCCTACTTTGCCCACGCAGAAAGTTAGGAATGTTAAACATCTACCTGTTGATCTCAAGGCTCTAAAGAATGGGCTATCCTCCTTGCTGGTATCCTCACAAAAGGCTATGTTCAGTGAGAACCTGTATGTTTTCTCCATTGTTTTGTTTCTGAAACTTTGTCCCAAAAAGTCCCTTGTGCACAAGTCAAGGCTAGATTAAGATCTCTCTGTCTTCTGGCATCATTACGTCTTGTATTATTCATTTTAATTCACACATAATCTTCTTACATCAATAGTTGGTCCCTACTTATATAGACATGTTAGTTGTGAGAGTTTATATTCCCAGCAAGGCATTTTAGAAACTTACTTTCCACAATAGGGTGCTTTTAATCTTATTTACTAAAATAGGATGTTTTATGCCAAGTACACTCCATCACACATGTATATTGACACCTCAGTTTCTACTTTTCATGAAATTGCTACCTAAAATTCTAGGTAAAGGTGCTGCCTCTATCACCTCTTCTTTAAGTTTCATAACCTTCTTTTTTTATCTGTATTTTACCCTACATTGTTTTATCCTCACTTTTCTAAATTAAATACATTTTTTCCATGTAAGTTTTATGGAAACAGAGATCACCATGGATTTGGTCCTCCTAAGCTTACTGAGCATGATTATTTGATGGTATTCTGCTCCATATTCATCTTCTCCCTATTATTGGTGAGCGGATGGATGAATTTCTCAAGAGGAGTTTTAATGTATTAGAATGTTTTCTTACAATAGGCCTTAGACATCCTTGGTATGTAGCTTTAATAATCCTCAAAACCTTTTTCTTGTTGTATTTATTTTAGTTTTTTGTTAATGAATTGCACAATCTCCCTTAAATTTACCCTTTGTAGTTTCTCTAATTATTGATGAATCATACAGGTTATAATGATATCCAAACATTTCATAATTACAAAAAGCCTAGTATTTGGTTAAGAACACTTGGGGTTTGCTTTTAATTTTGTTTTTATTAATAATAATTGGACTCTTGGAATTAGAATTGCAGCAAATTTAATTGAAATGATGGCTTGCGTGACCTGCAAACAAAATGATGTGAGAGGGAGATAGAAATCATGACTGCTTCTCTATTTTTCTTTGGTCAATTTTAAATAAAAAGTGACAAAAGTATGCAATGAAGTCTATATGGAATAAAACACCTTTAAGAGATTGCATTGCATAAAGTACCCTATTCTAGTATTGTGTGGTACAAGACTTAAAGGAAGCTTGTTTTGGTAAAAAGAGAGTCAGGTTTGTCTTCCATTCAACTTGCTTATTTTCCAAGTTGCATGTAGGGTAGTACTTTCAGAGGATCCTGCATTAGCAATGGCCGTTTCAGTGGCTAGGCGAGCAGCAGCTGTCCCATTATTGCTTGTTAATGGAACATATAGGAAAACCACTCGGTCCTATCTAGATTCTTCCATTCTCCAGCATCAGTTGCAGAGACAGCTCCATGACCATGGCTCTCTCAAAGGTCATCTATGAGCTTATATTTCTCGTTCTTCTTTACTTTTGACTTGTAATGACAAATTTTCCATTACTGACAACATTGTACCTTTTCTGGGACTCGTATGTTGATGATACTTGTAATGTGTCATTTCTAATCCCCATTGCAAATGATCCTGTAATATTTGTGCCAGCTTTGTTTAAAACCCTATCCATTTTTTAGCAGACACCATTTTTAAACCCTGTCCTTTTCGTTCAACCTGGATTCTCTATGCGTGTGAGATCATGTGCATGAGTAGATACCAGTGCATTTGTTAATTAGAAAGTACTATAATTTGGTGGATGCATGTACAAGTGATAGATGAAGTATGGGTTTTCACATTTAAGTGGGAGGCTGAGGCTATAGTTGATGTAGTAAGATATGCATAGAATGTTGGGCTTCTTTTATGGTCCTCCTCTGTTTTACCTGTTCTATTGTGGATAAAGTAAGATGAATTTGTGGGCTACAATCTCTGTTTGTTAGAGAGCTGCCCTTGTGCTCGTTCTGAAAGACAGACTAGTAAGATGATTCTTTTGTAAGTAATTCAGGGTAGCTAGATACACATAGTAACCTGAGTCAATTTTCTGTTGCCTTTCAACCCATTAGCTGTGGCCTACCTGTAATTGTATTTTATTTTTGTTTCTCATCACTGACATATGCCAAGCTAATGTTTTCAATTTCTTTAAATAACACAGGAGCACATGCCCATAGTAGGTCCACGCTTGAAGTTCCTATCTTTTGGTTCATTTCTGGCGAGCCACTAGTAGTTGACAAGCATTATCAGGCGAAGGCTCTTTCTGACATGGTTATTGTGGTCCAGTCAGAACCATCATCATGGGAAAGCCATCTGCAGTGTAATGGGAAATCAGTTTTGTGGGATCTGAGGTTGGAAATACGATCATCACATTTTGTTTTTATAACTGGTTTAATGTCAACTGTTGCTATTTAGTCCAGTAGTTAGATAATTTGTAAATTTGCCATAAGAAGCAGATGTGTGGTATCTGAAGGGGTTGGGGCTCTTGATGCATAGTTTGCAATCTCTTATTTCTGGACTTGCTTTTCAGTTCTTGACTTCTTGTCCCTGTTATTGGCTCTTTCCCATCACTCTCATTATGATTTCCTAGCATCTTCTACTTTTGCATAATTTTTCATTTTCATTTGATTTTAGATTTTCTTTCTCCTGGGAAACTTCTTTAAACTTGTGGTGCCCATTTGTGCTCCTGCTGGTTAGAATAAATTTTACTTAAAAAAAAAAAAGGAAAACAAAAGAAAGAAAAACCAATTTTTTAAAAAAATTACCTTAATTATGAAAGTACAAAAGCTTGAAATCTCTATATTAATCCACTTTGGATTCTAATGTATGCTTATTATTCTTCTTCTTTTTAAACTGAAATCTATAGTCTTAACTCATATTTATTGCTATATTCTCCCCTTCCCCCATCATCCAGGAGGCCTGTAAAAGCTGCATTGGCTGCTGTCTCTGAACATCTGGCTGGTTTACTTCCCCTCCATCTTGTCTACAGCCATGCCCATGAAACTGCAATTGAGGTACTTTTTGCAGTGCAGAGGTTATCAGTCTGTTCTATGTGATAACATGATAAAATTCCAATATCAATGTTATGGTGCTACATATGAGGAGATATGTTGTGGTGAACTTTTCAGTTGTTGGTGATAGAATTTATGAGGTTTAATGTAGCATATCAATTCTTTTTCCCCCTCAAAGGATAGAGATTGCATGATCTTTTGTCAACTCCTCAAAGGTTTGTGTCCGAGAGACATAAAACTTAACAAATTAGGAAGTTAACATTGGAAGTATGTTGATTTCCTATATCGTAAGAGCATTGCATTTCTTGAACACTAATAGGGCAACATAAGACATGCCAAAGAGAAGTTAAAATTAGTTTACTGCTCTTCATTCATGTACTCCTTTCAAAGTTTTTCTTAGGCTGTATATGCATTATATAACTATGCACTCGCATACTCATTCTTGTATGGCCTTTGAAACACCAATTTAATTGGCCTGGAACTGTCTTAATGATGGTATCTTGCACTTATTTTATCATAATTGCCATAGTGGGAAAATGACCATTGGGACCAAATGGGATTTTGGGAGGGAGAATTTGGAGAAAATCTGATCCTTCAGTGTGTTTGCATGACTTGATTGCTTTGAAAATTTAAACCTGTGTACTTTAGGTGTAAGCTCAAGACTTTCTCATTTCTCCAAATGGTCCTTGTATCTAATTGTTGAAGTATTGAAATTATTTTATCCAATTAGCCAGTCATGTCTTGTGAATGGTTGAATGCCATCTTCATGTTTTATGTTAGGCATTTTTCTGTAACATAACCTTCCGTGTCGTGTTTTTCTCGTGCGTGCACACACCACATGAAGGTGAACATTACTTGCATGCTTCAGATTCATTGTCCTTTCCTTGATTGCTGACTCTATAGATGAGCTTGCATCTCCTCTCACACTAATTGAATAGCTAACATTGGCTACCAATGTGACAGGATTGGGTTTGGTCGGTGGGATGCAATCCTTTTTCAATCACTTCTCGAGGCTGGCATGTTTCACAGTTTCAGTCTGATACAATTGCTCGAAGCTACATCATCACAGCGCTTGAAGATTCAATACAACTGGTCAATTCAGCCGTTCGCCGTCTACTGATGGAACGCACATGTATCCTTGCCTTGTTTTGTTGCAATTGACTAACCAGAAAGATGCATGTGAATAACCATGTTGTAAGAGCCATGATTCTCATACCATTCTATAACTTTTGCAAGGTTTTTACCTTTTATTTTCCTAACTTCAATTGGAGTCACTACTCATCTGGAATCCATTGGCATTCAATCTGTACGTTCATATGGTACCCGCTATAACCACAAGTTATAAAAGTTCCACCTGGATTACAGAATTGGAATGATCAGGGAATGCTATCAATTGGAAAATTGGCATTCACAAGACAGTGCTTCTTGTTGCCCTTTGTTTTAATAGAACAAGGTTCTGCCTTTCATTTCTCTGGGAGTTGCAACAGAACCTTTTAAGGCTGGCACTTCAAAAAATTTCCATAGTTGATTTTTCAAAAAAAAAAAAAAGTAAAGAAAAGAAAAGGAAATATAAATGAATTCTTGGAAAGATGCATCTGTATTTGTAATTACACCTGTGATTGTTAATTGTCTTTGGAAAAGTACTTGACAAAAACCAGCTGAGAAGACCTTCAAAATGTTTCAGTCTGAGGAGCGAGAACTTATGGACAAGTATAATTATGTTGTTAGTCTTTGGAGAAGGGTAAGTATTCTTGTTCCTCTAACATTTCACTGAACTACTACACTATTCAGGTCCATTATATCTGAAGAACCTGCTTGATTTATATGTAATACACTTTGCTTTGTCAGATTTCAACTATCCATGGAGAACTGCGTTACATGGATGCTCTGAAACTTCTTTATACCCTAGAGGATGCATCTGAAAGGTTAGGCACTGTTGACCTTTTCTTTCTATTTCTTTCCTGATTGAATCCAAGCATAAAGAAGTGTGGTGCGCTTTTGAAACATAAATTTAGCTGGACAGGTTCTGTTGGCTGCCGATCCATTTTGGTTACTGGACACAATTCTTTAAAAATTTCTTTCCTTGATATGCCTTTTCACAATTGTTTCGGATTTGGAGGTGAATAAAAGCCTTGAGTATATCAAACATCACCTTAGTTATGCCTGTTCTGTTTGTTTCAACATGGTTGGATGGAACTGAGCAAACAACTGATTTTTCTGTGGCTAGTTTATGAACTTAGGAAGCACATTTTTGTCGCAGGTTTGCTAGTCAAGTGAATGCAACTATAGCCATTCTTCACCCAATTCACTGCACGAGAGAGAGAACAGTACATGTGGTGATTGACATGACAACAGTTCCTGCCTTCTTGGTTGTTCTTGGTGTTCTTTATATAGTTCTAAAGCCTAGACGACCAAAACCCAAGATTAATTAATCTCTCTGGGTGGAAGTCATGGCTGCGAAGCTGTGCGGGATTGATCATGAAGACTTGCAAAGTTACTTTGAGGGGAATGACGATGAAATTTTCTTCCCCATATAGCATTTTCAGTACACACCCTTTTGTTTTCCGTTCGAGGCAGAAAGATTTTGTAAGTGAACGAGTGAGGAAATAGGAATGAGGTGTAGTGTGAAGTAGCCAACGAGCTAGAATATTGCAATGAGGATGGGTGCTTGAGTCCTGTACAATCATGATATCACACCCAACAGTGATCTGTTGTTTAGAATTTGAAAGTGTAGGAAAGTTGTAACGTACATTTGAAGTGTACATTAACAATGGACGTAGTGTGCTTATGACGGGCACTGTAGAAGAAAATTTAAGCTCTAAAAACAGAGTAGTGAAATTCAATTTGTTGTTTTAATTATTCTAATTTCAGATTGGCATGTGTTTTTTCTTCCTGGTTAATTTCAGACCATGAAGTCTTTTTAAGTCAATCATATTGTGTTATTGTTTACACAGGAATTAAATGGATATTTTCACAAAAAAAAGAAAGAAAGAAATTCAATGAAATAATGATTCACTCATCCATTTAGGTCAGAAAAGGTATTTTACAGAGGGAATGGAAAATCACATAACTAGGTTAAGGTTGTTATTTCAGTGTCTCCGAGCAAGGACAATGCTTTATTTATTTATTGACAACGCATCTGCTAATGTGAATTCTCAAGCGCTTGCCACCGAGTAAATCAACTAGGTGAAGTGGACGAGCATTTCAGGACTGGACCATGAAGCAGAGGATGCCGGTGTTATGCAGACTATGATTCAATAGAGATATACCTCTATCCTTGTCTGTATATGCTGATCTATGTATGACAAGAGGCAGGTTAAGCACAAACAGCTATACCTCTTTTGCGTTATCTTAAAATAATCAATTTAATGCTTGATTATGCATCCATGTTTATTGAGACAAGTCTTCTAGATCATATGAGCGCTTTGAAACCAGGGCTTTGATGATTCACTGCTTCGTTTCTCTGAGAGTGAAGGAGAATAAGATTTACTGCTTCAATTCCTTAAAGAGTGATTATTAGATTAAGTTGTTTATCCTATTATTCATATCAGGGAAAATCCATCCAGACATCTTCAACTTGAGGGCTCTGTTAAATTTCGTTGCCATTTCTTTTTACAGCTCGACCGACCTCCTTCCAAATTGTGCCAATCTTGTGCGCAATATACAAGTGTATTATCGCAAAGATGGAACCATGTACATGCCAACATGTCCGTCCAGGCTAAATTTTGATGGCCATTGGACTGACTGCAGGGTCACATATACGTGGAGGCGGTCGATAAGTTGGCTGCCGTTTTAACAAGGTTCACGACAGTTTTCCTTCTTCCAGAGTCTCTTCTCGTCTTGGGTCTGTCTGACTTCACTGCAGATATTGAACCGTTTCTCAGCTTCAAAAGAGTAAATCAAATTACAAAAGAAAACTGCAGCTCTTAAATATTCATCATCCCCGGTCCTGTTGAATAGCATATTGGTATTTTGCAACGCACAGAATTTAATCATTTCAATTCAAACATATATTCTGGGGTTTAAATGGCCAAGAAAAAATCTTCCATGATTTGAGATTCAGTTTAGAGCAGGGGTTCCATAACACTCTCCATTCCTAGACCTGGAATTGGTGGAGGTGGAACCATAGTCGGACTTTCTATTCCAAAACAATCAGACAGAAAATCCAAGCACAGCTCAAGCATTTCCCTTTTTGCAATGTTTGATGATGGGGGGATGGATTTACTACCGAAAAGAAGCAACTTGTATTGAATCAGATACATGATCTACACTGTCACTCAACTCCTGTCCCTTGGTTTCAAACGGGAAGAGCAGACAGCTGAATGCAGAAATAGCCATCACAACCTCAAATAGAATGATAGCTTCTGTAAGATAGCAACCAGTCACCAGTCCAACCGCCACTAGAGGGCATATCATGCCACCAATCCTCCCCACTGAACTTGCCACTCCAGCACCAGTTGCCCTCACTGCTGTTGGATATAACTGGAGAGAGAGAGGAAATTAATTCAAAGAATCAACAAACCAGATTAAAAAAAGAAGCATGCACAGCTTTTTTGCAGTTTCAATTCTGTATGGAAAGGTGGAAAGAAATTATATAAAGGATAGCGGAGACGAGAAAAAACTATAGAGAAGCTGCACAGAACCTGAAACTTCTAACAAATCAATTATCATGCTTCCTGTCTAAGACTCTAAAAAGATACCATTCCACGTTGATAGAAATAGGGAAGGTGAAAAACTATATATTATTCTAGGGATTTACCTCCGGGGCATATAATGTAGCAATTGTGAAAGATCCCATGACACACATGCGAGCTCCAAATAACATTGCTGTTGTCAGATTTGCAGACACATTGAAAAGCAGTGGAAAAAGAAAAATGCAACCCCAAACAAGCATAAGGGCCATGGAAAGCTTGCGGCCAAGTCTATCCACGATAATTGCAGATAAAAGTAGCCCAGGAAGCTCTACAATATAGATTTTTAAGGAAATAAGTACAGTGCATGAAAAAAATTGAAGACTAAATGTCAGTTTCTCTTATAACACAATTCAGAATGAAGTACCGAAAGAGGAGACTAGGCATGCAATACCTGCCAAACTAGTAACAAACACATTTATGTAGAGGCTGTCATTCTGGAGATTTTCTGAGCTCAAGATAGTCGAGCCACATTTGCCTTGCTGACTACTTAGCTCTGAGGTCAGCAGTATGATACCATAATACGAAAATACATTTCCAAATAGTAAGACCCATAGGAGCAGTGTTGTTTGAATTAATCTCGATGAAAAAAGCAAGAAAAATGATGAAAAGACAGATTTAAAATCTACAATCACTTTTCTGGTTGAAGATAGAAGAGGAGTATATTTTGATGGGGCAGATTTTTCTTCCTGTCCTACTGTACTATCAGGAACAAGCATCCCAGGAGGAAGTTCAGATTGGTTCAGAAGAGCTATCTTCTGCAGAATTTTATGTGCATCATTTATTCTTCCTTTCATGCATAGATACCTTGGAGATTCTGGTACAATACCATAAAAGAGAAGAAGAGCAATTGATGGTAGAGAAGAGAATGCAAGTAGCCACCTCCAACTCAATCTTTGCATGACAAGCTGTCAAAAGAGAAGAATTTCCACATAAGAAAGATGTATGCTAGAGAATGAATGTTAGGTTCTGAACTTCTCTCCTATAAATTCTGATCTAGTTTAGGTTTCCTATTTATCTCCCACAGTTAGGATAACCATCGAAAAGCGAGGAAATTGACAAAACACACCCATGCAAGTGAAGCCTCAAAAATTGCACCCAATGTCCAGAAAGTTGAGAAGACAACCATCCATTTCCCTCTGTGTGGAGCAGGAACAAACTCTAGAAACCAGGAGCAGAGTACAGTTGAGCCACCCAGGCCTAAGCCAACCAAACAACGAAATATCACCAAAGATTCATAATTTGGGGAGAAACTACTCAAAAGTCCAGCTCCACTAGTCAGCACAGCAATTCCTAGGAAACCCTTCCTGGAAGAGCCAGTGGAAGCAGAGAAGTCATTAACAATATGCACGTCGATACAATAGGATTTTCTGCTTTATATGTGATAGAAGCAGGCCATTAACAAATAGCAAGGAGACAAACATTGAAAGAGACAAGGGAGGGAGAAATGAATGGCTTGCCTCCTTCCACAGTTATCAGAGACAAGGCCCCAAGAATAAGCTCCAACAAGCATGCCAGCAAATACAACTGTTGATAACAGACTCTCTTGACCTGAGGAGAGTCCCCACTGGGACTTAACAGTTGGACCAACAAAAGAGAGAAGCATAAGCTCCATTGCTTCTGCAAACCAACCAAGACCAGCATAAGCAAGCACCAGACCTTGGAATTTCCCGAACCCCAAACAGGCAAGTGCCTCATCCAAAGTGTATGCAGGGGCTTCATCATCCATCTATGTATATAAATGGTGATCAAATAAATTAACAAAGAAATCAAAACCTTATTATGGATTTGATATGTGATGGTCAAAGAAACTTGTGCTTACCCCCCTAACCCCGATGGAACTCTCAGCTTCAATCACCGGCATAGCTTCAAACTAGTTATAAATCAAACATGCTATCACAATCAATCGCAAAAAAAAACTGTAATAATTATAAGAAGAAATTACTAATCTTAAACACTAAAGGAAAAAATGATGATACCTTTCAGAAATGGATAAACATGGAGTCTTACAATTTATTTTTACTGCCCGGACAAGAATCAAACAAAACCAAACATGCTATCAAACTAAGTCATGCTGCACCCACCCAATATATTGAGCATTCCTCGTGTTAGGTGAATGAAAAGTGATGAGTCCCGAATCACTCGTGTTGGATAATTGATTGAATGTCTTTCTTCAAGCAACATGGCTCATCTTTTTTTTTTTAGTTAAGGTGTTTTCTTAGTCAACGTGTTAAATGACTTATACGGAAATCACACCGCTATGAATTGGTAGCAGGTGAAAGCTTGGAAAATCAAGTAATTAGCAGGGATTACTTGCAAAAAGTTTTATTTAACGGATATGTTGATTTTTTAATGATAAAATTAATAATTTTATAAAGAGAAAAAGTATAAATTTTGAAAATATATGTATTAAAAATATTAAAAATAAAAAGATTTATAAATTTTTATAAACCTATAATTTAAAAGATTTACTATATGTTTATAACTTATGATTTTTTTTTGTGGAGAATAAGAGATGAAGTGTAATTTTATTATTATAATATTTTGAGTTATATTTTTTAAAAATAATATATATTTAATTCATATAAAATACCTAGAAATTCGTGTGAATTTCTAAAAAAATCTCTAACAAGTGTTCGGCTTGAGCCCATTAAAAATAAAAACTAGATGCAGATACACTGTTTGGACCCAAATATGTTAAACTCGAGGTGCACTCTCGAATCTGAGTTTGAGCTTAGGTGCGAAACCCTAAATTCATAGGGTGTTGGTGTGATGTTTTGAAAAACTAAATAGATAAATATAACAATGTTGATAGAGGTTTAGAAGGAGGTATAAATGGATAAGGAGTATTGTGGTAATTGAATAAAGCTTAATAAATATAAATAAAAAAAATCTCTTTTGAGAGAGAGAGAACTGGCAGAAGTGAAGAAATGGAAAAAAAATATATATAAAAAGAGAGAAATAAAAAGAAAAAGAGACTTAGAAAAAATAATTTTAAAAGGTAAAATTTGTGATTTGATGTATATAATTATATTATTTAGCTTTAATTTTTGGTTTTGTTGAAAATTAAAGAGTTAAACTTAGACTACCACATTTGATCCCACTCTTCTAGGTCTCTTATTATATATTAGGCTTGAGCTATGAAGCTCGAGTTTAATAGGTGTTTTTTCATGGGGGGTTTATTTTAAATAATTTTTTAAATTTATTTTATTTGAATTTTTATATATTTAAAATTATATATATTTATTTTAAAAATACGGCAAAAATTCAATATATATAATTTTGACACGGTTCATAAGAAAAAAGCAACTATCTGTCTTTCCAAGAACTCCTCTTGCTTCTTCTTTTTGTCAAAACCTCGTGCTCCTTGCAAGGAGTAGTATGTAATTTTCTTTTTATACCAAAAATAAAAGATTAAGTAACAATATTTCAATTTATTAGAAGACATATAATAAATGGATTGTTGTTTAGATATATATCTTCAAGTCTATATTCTATCAACAGGTAGTATAAATTGTTTTTTTTTATATATGTTGATTTATACATATTTTTATGTTTAGGGTTTAGTAGAAAATAGATAGATCATCTGACTATAAGAGGAACAATACCTCATCTGCAGAAGAACACTCTCAACAGGTACAGTAACAATACATATTTTATGAAGAAGAAATGGCAGCGTTGGGTCCCCACTCCCATATTCTTTTCATTGGAATATAAACAGGGACATAAAGCTGATGCTGCTGGGCCAAACAAGAAAATTACAAGGTTTTGGCGGGGCTAGCTTTTCAAGCTCTAAAGGTCGTGAAGGAATATTGACCATGTCAGTGGCAGAAACCCGAGCCACTGATTGATAGCATGATGAGATTGCCATGAGAAGACTTCTCTCATTTCCTGATGGGATTAATTATCCGCTCCCAGAAAAAAACAGTTTGGGGGTGTTAAGCAGATTATGTAAATCAGCATTCTGCTTAGTCGGGATCAAATGATGAGATTTACATGAGAAAAAAAAAATTTGAATGATTTTGATGGATTGGTGCTAGAAATATATTTTTTTAAAAGATATATTATTTTAAATAAAAAATATTTTGAAAAATAACCATAAGGTGCGGGCACTAATGTAATATCTTACAAGGTAGAGAAGATTTCGAGCAAAAGAAAAAAAGAGTGGTGGAGAAGCAATCGGAGATAAACGAGATTTACATTGGGGGAACCATTACTCCCACATAATGCAGAGCAGCTTAGCGGATGATTTGCATTGGTGTTTTGGAAGTCTAACAGAAAACATTCCTTTATACAATGCTTGATTGGGTTTGAGATTACTGCCCGGCAGCAACAACTTGTTTTGAATCAGATACATCTACGCTGTCACTGAATTCATGTCCCTTGGTTTGGACTGGGATGAGCAGGACACAGAGTCCTGACATAGCCATCACAATGTCTAGCAGGATGATAGCTTCTGTATGATGGCCACCGGTCACTAGTCCGACCGCTACAAGGGGGGTTATCATGCCACCAACCCTCCGTACAGCACTTGCAACCCCAAAACCAGTTGCCCTCACAGCCGTTGGATATAACGCAGGAACAGCATATCCAAGACAATCAATTATTCAGAACCATGCAACACTGACCGCTAGTAGGTGTGAAACTTGAAAAGAACTGGCAAGTACTACCATTCACCTTCGGATACAACGAAATGCGTGAATTCCAGGGCTTACCTCCTGAGCATATATTGTAGCAAGCGTGGAGAGTACTCTGCTACTCATGCGAGCTCCGAACATCAATGTTGTTGTTAAAGTTGCAGATTGATGGTAAAACAGAGGAGAGAGGAAAATACAAGCTGAGGCAAACATGAATGATATCGAGAGCCTGCGTCCAATTGTATCCACAACAACTGCTGACAGAATAAGCCCAGGAATCTCTACAACATAGAGTTTCAGGAAAACATACTACCCGGTCATTGCTTCGGATGATACATGTATGCATATATATAGAAAGAAAAAGAAAAAGAAAGTAAACATTTCATGTCATGGAGGATTCCTCAAACCTCAACCTTAAGTGCAGGTGGAGGAGACGGTGCATGCAATACCTGCCAAACTAGTAATAAATACATCTACGTGGAGGCTGTCATCCTGAAGATTTTCTGATCGCAAGACAGTGCTCGAGCCACTTTTGCTTTGCTCCCTACTTAGTTCTGAAGCCAGCAACAACATACCATAAAAAGAGAATATTTTTCCAAAAGTGTAACACCCATACAAAAAGCGTCGTTGGAATTAGTTTTGATGAGAAAAGCATAACAAACGATGAGAAGCCTGATCCAAAATCCAGATTTATTTTTCTAGTTGACGAGAGTAGAGGGGTATATTCTGACGCAGAAGATTCTTCATCCAGTCCAATTGTACTATCAGAAACAAGCATTCCAGGAGGGAGCAAACTCTAGAAACCAGGAGCAGAAAACAGTCGTCCCGCCAACGCCAACGCCAACGCCAACCAAGCAGCGAAGAATCAACAGGGATACGTAATTTGGGGAGAAAGTACTGAATAATCCAGCTCCGCCAGTAAGAATAGTTGGTCCCAGCAAACCCTTCCTGGAAAAGCTAAATGAAGTCAGAAATATATATAAGATCAAGACAACAAATAAGAGGAAGCTTGAAGCAGCAAGAAAAAAATAGCATAAATGTCAGAACTAACAGGAAAATGTTATTGACTGTAAGTTATAACTAAAAATCAGAAAGGGTATTCACAGAATACAGATCAGGTTTACATAATTGGAAATCATTTGCTCTTCATGACCATTATTACCAAGGCAAAGCATCTCAGAATGGAAGGAAATAAGAGGAAAATGGCCTGCCTCCTTCCATAGTAATCCGAAACAAGGCCCCAAGAAAATGCTCCAACAAGCATGCCAGCAAAAACAACGGTTGATAGTAGACTCTCTTGGCCTGGGGAGAGATCCCACTGGGACTTAACCACGGGTCCCACCAAGGATAGAATCATAAGTTCCATTGCTTCTGCAATCCAACCAAGCGTAAGCAAGCACTTGGAATGTCCCAAACCCCACAGAAGTAAGAGCCTCATCTAGACTGCACACTGGGCTTTCGCCATCCACCTGTATTATAAATACAGGAAGAACCAAAGATGACAGAAGTAAATAAATAAAAAATGATCATATTCCAGTAAAGACATCAATTTTCGATCATCAAAGAAGCTTGTGCTTACCCTGATAGAGCTCTCTGCGGATTCATTCATGGGCATAACTGCAAATCAATAAATCACTATCTGATAACACACAAAAGTTGTGGTTTCAATAAGAGAAAATTAGTAAGCACCATTAATCTACTGGAAATATGATACCTTTTAAGAGGGGTTATAATTGATGATGAAAGCTTTTACTTACTAGCAGGAAAAACACGCACCACCGAGCACGAACACAATATTTACTTGATAGCCAATGAAAACAAGTCCGATGAAAAATAATGCTGGTGGGGCCAGAAATATAACCAAGTAGACAAAGGGGTATTATAAAATGATATCTGCCTCGTATCCTTTTCATTTGAAAAGATAATAAAATAACGTATTAGAATTTATTAGAATATTATGATTTGAGAGCAGAAAGGGGCAAAGAAGAAGAAGATAAAAGAGAAAATGATAAAGGAAGGAGAACAGAGTGTGATAAAATAAGTTTAAAATATAAGATTTATATTTTGATGTGTATGATTGTGTTATTTATCTTTGATTTTATTTTCATGAAGATTAGAGTTTTGAAGATTTTATTATCAATTTGATTGATAAATTGATTAGAATATTATAGATTAATTGTTATAGATAATGATTTATTTAATTGATTTTGAGCAATGATGATGATTTTGAGATGTGATTTGTTTAAATAATGAAATTGAGTTAGATATCTTAGTAAATCAATAGTTGATCCATAAAAAAATCTAGATTTAGGGTTGAAGATGATGAAATTTCAGTTTAGTCTCTTAATTTATAAAATTTACAGTTTAGTCTTTGAATTTTAAAAAAAATTATAGTATAATTCAAGATTCTGGATAGAAATAAGGATAAATTATGGATAAAATTTCAGTATAATTATTAATTTATGATATTTTCAGTTTGATCCTTTAATCTGATAAAATTACAATTAGACCCCTAAAAATCTGATAAAATTCCAGATTGATCTTTAGTTGTAATCTTATTTTTTTAGATTGGTTTGATGAGTATTGAGCGTTATTTGGTGAATTGTTATCATGTTTTATAATTTGTTTTTCTTTGAATTAAATTTCTAGAAAACCATTTAACTTTTGTAAAAAATGACTAGTTTGGTTCATTAACGTATAATGTTATGAGTTAGATTTTTAATTTCTGGTATGTTTTTTTTTGTATTCAATTTCTTTCAGTATCTGTTTTTGAATTATATTCGCTTTTGAGTTAGGTAAATGAATAATTTTTCATATATATAAGAAATGGTATAAATATTAAAATTATTAATATAAATTGAATCCTATTTTTTGATAATATATATGTTGATTATTATCCTTATTACGATAAAATATGATCAATTATTGAATCTAAATTCTTGATATGAGCTAATATATACTTTTAAATTGACTTCTGAATTGATAACTTCTCATTAGATTGATGTTATAAGTTGAACTTTGAGATATAAATTTGTCTATTTGATTATGATATGAACCTTTGGTATACTTATAAGAATACTTATGCTAATAGGATAGTATTAGTTTTTATGCACATCATATCTGAATCCTATTTTGTCGAGGGAGTCATCAATCTATATGGACTAATCATTTCACAATATAAAACCTTATGCTCATTATATTTTAATTTTCACCTTATAATATTTTTATTATGATCTATTTGAGAAATTTTTTTATAGGTTTGATCATTTTCAGTTCAGTTGATTTTTATAAAAAAAAATAACCAAACTGGTTTTTTTTCTAAAAAACCAAAATCAAACTAGAATCGGTTCAAATTGACTAGTTTCAGTTTGGTTTGGTCATTTTAGAAAAAGTATGGTTCAAATTGGTTTGGCTTGTTCTTTTTGTTTGGGTTCGGTTTAGTTTGATTTTTTTTTATTTCAGGTTTATAAAACCAAACTGATCGGTTTTTTTGAAATTATAATCAATTTAATCAATTTTTTTCACGGTTTAATTTTTTCAGTTTTTTTGGTTTAATCAATTTTGCAGTTTTTTTGCTCACCCCTACTTTCTTATAAGAACCTAGAACAATAATTTGGTGTGTGTGTGTATTCCTTATTGTTGTATTTCTTTATGTGTATATATTAATTATCTACTACTAATTAAGTTGTTGAATTCACCCTTTTTTTTTAAGCTTATAGTTAACATATCATTTTTGTTGAACCTTCAAATTTTTTTTTTAACTATAATTAATATTTTTTCTTTAAGTCTAGTTAGTGCTTTATAATTACAGAAGTTTGTATTGAACTCGTGTTAAAATAATTAAATTATATTATAAATTTAATTTTATTATTAATATTATATTATACTTTAATTGAGTTATTTAAAGTATAAATTTGTATGTAAGTTTGGATTTACATGAATATAGAACGTTGAAAGAGAATTTTATTTTTGTGCTAGCCATGGTCCTGGAATCGAATCATAACAAATTCCTAGTACAATCTTATTAGAATATACTTTTGAAATATTTTAAGAAACTAGGAAATGAAGAACTGCAAGTCCTTGAGTTTAGAAGACTTTTCATGTCAGTTTCTGCTGGTTTAGCTCAACAGGAATTCAGCGGCAGGAGAGATGAAACATCTTCAACTCCTGGGATATGAACATGATAGAAGCAAATTATGTCAATCAGATTTCTTCATCGACCTACGAAATGTAATGAATTGGGGTGTCTATCTGATTTCAACGATCATGATACATTGACATTGGCAGAGCATCACTCCCTCTTAATGGAGAACAACTTAGCAGATGATTTCACTTTTTATTTTGAAAAATCTAGCAGAAAACACTTTCTTTATACAATGCTTGTTTCTAATCGGATACGTCCACACTGTCACTCAATGGGAAGTGCGGGACACGGACTGCTGAAATAGAAGATTTATAGCTTCCGTAATACGGCAACTGGCAACTAGTTCAACTGCCACAAGAGGGGACACCATTCCACCGGTCCACCCTACAGCATCTGCAACTCCGGCACCCAGTTGCCCTCACAGCTGTTGGATATAACTACAGAAAAGGAAACAGTGGAGAAGAAGCTATTAGAGTTTGTTGAATTCGGAAATTTTCTTCTATGGCAACAAGAGTGGTTAATTTCACATGATAAGTTCATCATAACGGGAGTCAGTCACTCCCAAAAGGCCCCTCTCTGTAACTGAATGAAAAGACATTGAACATTCTTGCAAACAAGGGGCAGTATAATGTATAAAGATACTTCACAACAAAGCAAAGAAGGCAGCATATCATACTCCTGAGCATATTTCTAGTGCCCATGCCTTCTCATATTCGCCATTTGCTGATTGATCAAACTACGACAACAGAAAGAGCAAGGGAAAAGACAGAAGAAGCCAAGTTACTTCGCAGTTTCATACAAAAGCATTATCATGTTTCCTCTCTACAAAAAAAAATACCTTTTTAAGTTAATTTAAGGATTTGTAAACTAAATATAAAATATTTAATAATAAAATTTTGAATTAAAGTTTTATATGATTTTTTATTTTCAAAATATTTTTTATGTTTGTTTTTTTTTTGGTATTATTTCTATATGTTAATTTTTTTATTAACTTGAATTTTCAGGTTAGTTTATATGTATTTTGATTAATCTTACATGTTTAAAGTTAACAATTATATCAATCTTTAATGATTTTAAAATTTATGAAATTCAAATTCCAGATCTAAACAATTAAATTATATCTTCTAAAATTTATTTTTATATATTATTATTTTTATGCATGCTTGCTATATTTTTAAGCACTCGTACATCTTTAATCAGATATAAGGTCATGCCTAGAACATTTTATGATTACAGGTGGGTATTATAAATGTTATGTTTCAAAATATATTTTAGTTTAAAATATATTAAAAAATATTTTTTAAAAAAGTTATTTTTAATATTAGTATAATAAAATAATAAAAAACATTAATTTCAAACTAAAATAAAAAACTAAAATTAAAAAATATAATTTAACTGCAATAACAAACAAAATTATATACACCAAACACCATTTAAGTTAAATATTATTAATTAAAAAAATTAATTTTTTTAAGAATATAGTTTGACCTCAGTGCCAAACAAAATTATATACCCCAAAATACCTTAGTACCTTTCAAGTTAAATAGTATTAGTTTTTAAAAAAAAACAGCTGGCTTCTAGGTTATGCGTAGAACAGTATAGTATATAATATGGATACAAATTTGAAGTTAATAATAATTAATCAGGGACCCTGTAAAGTCTTGGTAAAGGGAGTAAAGAACACGATATGAGACCTGTTACTTCTTAGAATTTATGGAGGGTGTCTGGAAGCGGTCCAATTACATATATATTTTTTAAAATATTTAAAATTAATTTATTCTTGATCATTTTAAGGTCTTAATTTAAAAAAATAATATTATTTTAATATATTTTTAAATAAAAACCTCACCCACTTCCAAGATCGAAAAAACGAAAATAAAAAAGAGGGGAACATTGAAGGTTGGTCAAAGTAGAATGGAAAGGAACAGAAGAAGTCAGAGTCAACTGGGAATAAATAATAGAAAAAAGAGGGTAATGATTTAGGTTTCAATGTACTTTCAGGGGGGGGGGGGGGGGGCGGGGCA
>NW_011499850.1:93986-174719 GCF_000495115.2 Populus euphratica | reverse complement strand
GGGGGGGGGGGCGCGCGGAAGGTGTCATTGTGGTGGGAAGGTTCGAGGAAGGAAGGAGAGGAAGAAAACGAAAGAGGTGAGTTCAAGAGGTGGACTCTGGACGGATCGCCCGACCCACGCTCTTCAAATTACGGTGGTTAGAAAAACCAATTAAAGATGAGCAATTAAGAAACCGCGTGCGGCACACCATCCCTCAGGAGGAAACTGCAATGCAGCCATGAAGCACTCACCAAGCGCATAGTTTTTTTTGTTTTGTTTTTTTGTATTTTAAAATGAGAGAGGAAAAGAGGATGAGATGTGAAAGGCAATGCTGCTGGCAGCTGCTGCCGCCGTCTTTATTTGAACAATACGTATGATGTTATGTAAAATTTCGATATTAAGTATGTATGGAGCTTATAATCGTCTTTCGGACATGGTTTATCTGACAATAGTAAGTAAGACAATCCTCTTTTTAACTGTTTGTTTTGTTTGACGGCCGCATGGTGGACTGACGGAGAATAAATTTAGATTCATTTTGGTAAACGCGAGAGAAACAAGGGCAACAATTCCTCCTCTCCTCTCTTCTTTCCATCTATCAGGTTCAGACCTCGTCTGAGCGCTGGGGGTTAACGAAGAGTCGCTGCGTTCTGACTCCTCCTGATCCAGACAGAGTCTTGGATTGGATTTCTGTGGTAGTTGTTTGCACAAGAATCTCAGGCCCAACCTTCCCCTCTTCTTTTCTTTCCCTCGCTGCATACATGCGCGTGCATGTATCTGTAGAAGAGATGCTCGTCTTACTAGGAGCAGGAGGAAGATGGCCATATCAAATCATCAATCTTGAGTGACAGAGATTGAGAGAGACAAGTATAGATAACATGAGTAGACAATCGGTTGCAGTAGCAACGGGTGCTTCTCACTTCACCAACTGCCTCTTTCACAAGTTTATGGTATCGTATCATCTGCCTTTTCACTCTCCCTCTTTTACTCGCTACTTCTTTTTATCTCATCAAATACTGCTCCCTCTTCTTTATTTATTATTTGTTATTCTTTCAATCAATTGAACCCATCTTTATATTATGGATTTTACTGATCGAATTCCGTCCGGAAAGCTTCTCTTTCTTTTGTTTTTAATTTCTCTATCAGCTGTTAACACACACACACACACACACACACACACACACATGTATGTATGTATGATCACGATTGCACAGTGAATTGTTGGCCTTGTGTGATGGGATGTTTTGGGAATAAAACATTTTGATGATCAGTGATTGATTCATTGCAGTGTGGTGCCTGTCTCAATCCTTCATACTCCCCAAACTCTTCTGGTAAGGGCAAAAGTAAATCTTCCATTAAAAAATCGTCCCATGGCTTCCACTTGGTCGAGGGCAAGTCTGGTCATGCCATGGAAGATTACCATGTTGCTGAATACAGGAAAGAGAAGAATCATGAACTTGGTTTGTTTGCCATCTTTGATGGTCATCTTGGCAATCGTGTCCCTAGTTATTTGAAAGATCATCTTTTCAACAACATCCTTGACGAGGTCCATCCGTCCTTCCCTCCATCTGTCCCATGTCTATTGTTATTACCACCCCTTCCACTCTTATCTTTTTCCCTGTGATGATGCTTGCAGCCCAATTTCTGGAAAGATACTGCCGCTGCTATTAAGAACGCTTATCGCTCCACCAATCATTTCATTTTGGAGAACTCCATGGAATTAGGCCCGGGGGGCTCTACCGCCGTCACTGCAATTGTTATCGACGGCAAAGGCATATGGGTCGCAAACATTGGTGACTCTAGAGCTGTTGTGTGTGAAGGAGGCTTCGCCAATCAACTTACAGTGGACCATGAGCCACACACTGAAAGAAAAAGGATTGAGAAGCGGGGTGGCTTTGTCATAACCTTTCCTGGTAACATATCGCCATTTTTTTTTCACGTTTGATGGCTTTCAAGTCTCTGTCTTTTGGTGGAACTTTCTGCTGACTACTTTAGCTACTATAATGAAGACAGTTAATTGGCTTACCATTTCCATAGTATAAACTTATCACACCGTTCTAGTTTCTTTAAAGAATTGCTTTTCTGCTGTGATTCTTCTTACTGAACAAACTAATAATTACTTCAGGAGATGTACCCAGGGTTAATGGCCAACTTGCAGTTGCACGAGCTTTTGGGGATCAAAGCCTTAGAGCGCATTTAAGCTCAGAGCCTGATGTAAGATATGTGCCTATAGACTCAACTATGGACTTTGTTATCTTAGCAAGCGACGGATTGTGGAAGGTCAGTGATTAAAATACCTAAATAACTTGTAGTTTTTTAATTTTTTCATTGTCACGCATCCCACACCATAATTTTTTCTTCAAGCGAGTGTGAAATGATAATTCTTATTGTAACACTTGCTGTGATGTTGAACAAAACTCATGTTGGTTTTGCTCTAAGAAAAACACAGCAGCTAACACTTTCACTTTATTATTTTCATACGTTTTCTCATTCATAATTCTGAATGCTTAAGATGGCTATATATATAGCCTTAGACTTTTACTTTTATATAACTAAGATGAGAACTAATCAATTAGCTAACTCCTAACACTGATAAAATTCTAATAGATAATAATCTTAATATTGTAGAGTTCTAACATATTAGAACTCTTACAAACTCTAAATCCTAGGAACCTAAATCCTAGCTGACATTGAACTCTAATACTGATGTGTGCATCCTTGTGATAGCAACTGGATACGCTGTGCTTATTTAAGAATAAGATTGCCAATTTTAAGAAACTTATCTAGAAGCTTTTACCGTGTATTCTGACCATTTTAGTGTATTTTTGGAATTTCTTTCTGCATGCCGAGGGATGGGATTGATTTCAATTTGTAGTTGGGCTGCTTTTATTATTGAGATTATACATTGAGCATGAACTTGAGTCCTCAAAACCATTGTGCCCTTCTACTGAAATTCTTCTGTCCCTGATCTTTTCCCAGTTGTGAATGATGTAAGAGCCTAGTGTTTATTACTGTAAACTAATGAAAATTCACTTATGGTGGTAAGAAATACAGCAACTTGACTCCGACAACATATACCGCTTGCTTCATCTCTGTTATTGAACTGCTTGGCTGAAAATTATGAGCTAGTTAGTTGATGGTACGCCAGCATCTATATATAGATATTTGTTGTTGGATTGCAGAAGCATGTGCTGAATCACTCGTGTTTACTTTGGTTTCTGTTACGAGAGTCCTGGATTGCAATGGAACTGCAATACTTTATGTTCCTGAATTTACTCCACATAACGTCCATGATACTGAGTCATGCCACATTTAAGAGTAACTATTACTGTATATCCACTGGTTTGCTGTGATATTCTGCAGGTCATGAAGAATCAGGAGGCAGTTGATTTAGTGAAACCAATCAAGGATCCAAGAGCGGCAGCTAAGCGCTTGACAACTGAGGCACTGGCAAGAAAGAGTAAAGATGATATATCATGCATTGTGATCCGGTTTGGATGAACCAGTGAGAGAGCACATTGCCCCCACTTGCCAAGGCCGCTTGCTTTGTTCATGTCTTCTCTGTAAAATGGTCAGCTGATTGGGTGTGTCCGTAGGAAGCTTGGTTTGAGGCCTTTTTTGCTTGTGTTGTGTAGTAGTTTCGCTTTTAAAGAAAGGGAGTCAAGGTGGAAATGTGTGCATTTTTTTTACTGAGGAAAGATTTTCCTCATTGATCCATGAGCCACCCTCTACCTCCCTATACAGGGGGTGTGTGTGTCCACAGAGATGATTCATGGGGAGTGGCAAGCTTGTTTCGCTGGATTGATGATAGATAGAGAAACAAGGTCTTAGGTTTTTATTTAATTCTGTGTACATAACACAATTTTGGTGTGTGTCTTTGTTGCTGTGATGATAATAAATGCTTTGGTTTGGTATACATGCGATGTGTTTTGCCTCGAAAACAAAAGTACAGGCCTATGCTGTTTTGTTTTTGCCATTCTTGCAGCTTCATCGTTATACCGTTCTTTAGATTTACAGGAGCTTTCAGCTCTTCAGCAGCAGCTTTCTTGACTCGTTTTGTTGCCTTGATTTTTTTTTTTTAAATAAATTAAAACAACAATATATTATATTAATTTATACCAATTTAAATTAATATGCTAAATTTATAACCTGTATTATAAAATTATAATATTTCAATATAAAATAAATTTAAAAAAATTATAAAGTCAAATTTTCAATCAACTCAACCTTAAAAAATAAAATTAAAAAAATTAATAAAAATAAAAAAGTAAAAATAATACAAGTTAATTCGGGTTAACTTATTAAACCCATAATCTGGATTATAAAACTAAAATAACCTCATTAAAAATAAATCAAAATAATTTAAAATTTTTAATTTTGAATCGATTCAATACTGAAGTATTAAATTGAAAAAAATCAAAATAAAAAAAATAAATCAACCCGAGTCGACCAATAAAATTCATATGACTAATATAAATTTATAAATAATAAATAATAAAATCTAATTTTTAAACAACTCAATCTTAAAGAATAAAAAAAATAAAAATAAAAAACAAGTTAATTATACTAATTCACCGAACTCACACTACTAGTCAAGAAATTGAAATAATTACATAAAAACAAACTACAATAAATTAAAAATTAAATGATAAAAAATATGAATTTAGAAAAAAAAAAATAAGCACAAAAAATATTGCAATGAATAGTATATTATGAAATAGTGCACATTGAAAACATCATCTCTTTGGTTTTTTTGTTAATTAATATACTTTTACCATTAAAAAATTGAAAATAGAGCATTTGTAAAAATACATGCTAAAATGTTGTTATGAAGAAAAATATTATTTTAATTTTTTAAAAAAAAATTAAAGTGAGAAAATAGAAAAATTGAAATATTTTTTAATTTTAGAATTTTTTTTATTTTTTCAAATTTATAAGTGAGTTTGAAAAACATATTTTATAAGTTCCTATGGTTTATTTTTGTATAAATTTTATTATTTTTCAAATGAAAAAAGAAAAAACTAAAATAATGAATAATAAAATATTTTTATTTTATATACAAGTGCTTTTTATAAATATAAAATATTTAAATTAATTTCTTTTATAATATCATTTTTTAATTAGTGTCATAAATCTATTCTTTGTTATAAATATAATAAGAAATATTTCTTTGCTTTTTTATTTAACCAGAAGTAACCTTTCCATGATCATTATTAATTTAAACGAAATAAAATTAACATTTAACAAGTAAATTATCAAAGAAACTACTATAAATTATGATTTTGATTTTTTTTCTTAATAATTATAGAAAGACATTTCTTAAAAACAAATTCCAATGAAATTATCTTTCTCTATTCTTAACGGACATGTTTTCTGTTTTTTCCTTGAAAAAGAAAAACTACAAGAGAAAGAAAAATAATTTTAAACCTCACATTCAATGAAATGCAGGCATCTGGGTTTTTTATTTCCAAGAAAAGAATAAGAAAAAAAAAGGCCCATCATCTTCACCAGAACATAAATACTTCATAGTCTCTTGTGTTTTGAAGAATACAATCAAAGTAATCATCAGTTACTAATAGAGCAAGAAACTGCTGACAGCCCCAAAACCCTAAACCCTGCTAATATCCTATGATGCTATTATATGATCATGTAGCTCTGTTTTTACTTTACATTTTCAGATTCCCAAACAAAACAAGTACTGAACCCAGCTATGAAGCAACAAGTTTAAGCACTGAGTTGCGAACAATGCCTTGTACCGGAACATGGTAAGCCAGACAGCACGAGTAAGCACAAAAGTACTTGTACATGTTTCATAGGCTTGTACAAATAAGCACAAAAGTATAACCACTCTTCGAGAAATTTCCAAACAAAATATGAAGGGCGATGACAAACAGAAATTGTTCTCGATAATCCCCTGGAGGGGGCAAAAAATGTTACATAAGGTGCCGGGAGCCAAGCTCTGTCAACGTTGACAATGGTTGTTGGCTACAGAAAGACAATTTTTTTTTTTTTTTAATGATTAAACCATGAAAGCAAACACTGGTATTCCACCACCCAGATGTGACCCATGTACATAATTCTGCCAAGGAGTGACCAAGCAAGAACAAACATCAATCTAGACCGGTCAACAGAACAAGACCCTCTCCAATAATTTCAAGGCTAGGTGTCAGTTGATCATCTATTATCTTTTCAACGGATAAAACAATATCTGAGTATCAAAACATGATTAAGAACTTTCCTGAAGCCTGTATATTGTAATTTCCTGTTGCTTAAAATAGCGACGATCCTCTTCATCAACCAGAACAAGGTTCAAATAATACTTCACACTAAATTTGTTGTTAATGTTGCGATGTGTTGGTGTCAGTTCATAAGGGCTAAGAAACAATCTGATGGGAATTGATTCACCTGAAACAATATTCATATGCTTGTATGAGATTGCTTTGAAAAACACAAAAACAAGGATATCTCCCAACTCAAAGATCAGAAAGTCATCAAAATATATGTAAATTTGAAGGGGGGAAAAAAGATTATTCAAAAACTCAGATCGGTAATTTACTAGAAAAAGGTCAAAACATTGGTCAAAAGACTTTCAACTAACCCTTCACATAGATAATTTGTAAATCTAGTGTAGTAGTTTGCGCTACATTCATCATTCTGTCTCGGTGGCTATGTAGGTTAGATTACAAGAAATTTCAGGAAGAATGCTGAACATACCTCTGACAGGAGCTCCATCCATCAACTCGAATTTAGCTAACGTCTCTGTCTCAACATATGTATTGGCCCCTGATCCTGTTGATTCTCGACGCCTGATCTCAAGATCCATATTTTTTATCTTAATTCTTACTAGAAGAAAGTATATCTTTCCGATAATCACGTCTTTTAGATGATACCTGCATAATTTAATTTCCAACAAGTCAAAACATAGCAGAAATTTCAATCAAGTCTACAGCTAAATAATTTAGCTCCCAATGGTTTAGCCACATTCAACTGGAAAGGCTCCTTTGCTGATTAGAAGCCACAGTTCAACATAATCCAGCAACCACAGGAACAAGAATTTTCAAATTACAGATCTCATTATCCTGCTACACTTGGATTCCTCAAGCCTAAAGAAGATCATAACAAACAAAAAGAAATTGACAAAAAGCCTATTCATAGAGTCTTTCTTGTCTTACTTGCTTTTGTTGTATTCAAACTCAATGTGCAGGCAATCTTCAATGCCAACTTCCATCTGCACAGGTTGTTAGGAAGAACATAACGAGTTAGAATTACCAAAAGATTGCCAACCTTACAGTGAATTAGACATACAGGGCATAAAACTATCTCTTATTGTGTACAGTGGCTATTGCTAGCTTGCTGCTATTCATTACTTTGCACATTAAGGAGTTCCCCACTAAAACTACCAGAGCCTCACAAAGTGATGAGACAACACTCCAGCTGAGATGCCGGGAACATATAGTAGAATTTTTCGCTTACCTTTATGCTGTTGTTGATTGGTGGAGGGGGAGAATAGTTGCTAACCTGATACATAACAATTCAACAAAGGTAAACATAAGAAGTGTTGATAACAAAGGCAAGAGAACAATGTGCAAGAATTAACCCTGTACTGAATTAAACATGATGCAACTATTAGAAAACCATTTAGGTTAAAATATGTGAGAACAAACGTATCCATTCAGTTCCAAAAAATGCAGTCTGCTATACAGACAAGTTCATAAACTAACAAGATAATACAACTTGATTTGTCCTATTTGCAAAATACAAGCCAAAAAATATAAAAAATATACTGATAAGCATCAAACATGGTGTGCGTGTGCACATGAAAGAAAAGTGGTGAATATCTTAAAAATTACCATGAAGTCCTGGTATTCAATTATGCTACCTGCATAACCACGGGTGACAGTCACTTTCAGAACATACCTGTAAAAGGCAAATGCTATTGTGACATGAGTTAACTATTATAACATCATTTACCTATTCCAATTCATAAAATCTAGTTATTTTAGATTTCCATACTGAGTGCTATGCAAGTGATTATTCCTAATCCAATCTTCATCTACTGCTCCTTTGGCACTCCACATTTATCTCTCTTCCCTCTATACTATTGAGTGTATACACTATAAAAATGAACTAGTAATTGTGAGGGAAAAAAATCCCTTTGTACATTAAAACAGTATAGATGAACAATAGGATGAACAGGAAACAACAGCTATTACTGCACAGGCTGAACTTCAAAGACGACAAAAATTAACGGTAAAGAGAAATGAAAAGCCAACAGTGTGATAGAGATACCGTTACGATCAAGAAGCCAATGATGCAAAGATACAAGATTGTGATGACATGTTCAATTGCTTTTGGCTTCAATAGTAGAGATAAGTAATCAATTGCAGCCTTTTATTGTTAAATAAAGTCATGCTACATATGGATTTGAGCCTTGATATATAAAACAATGCAAGGAGCTGCGTGCAATTATCACTAATTCCATATTTAATTTTCAAAAAAGGACAAGTGCAATTTGATTAGGAAAACAGCAATTCAACCTCCATGAGAGGGGCACAGAATGCATCAAGGAGGGAATCTAAAACCACTTTCAAAACTGCTTACATTGAAGTGAAAATGATTTGAGAAGTAAAACTAACAGCAGATTGTCCACAAAACACCCCTTGAAATAAACAACAGAAAGGATACGAAGCAAATATGGAACTACCATATTTTAAGACTACATAAGTGGCATACCTGAGCCTCACATTCACCCCATTATATGTCTCATACGGCATTTCAACTGTGGAAAACTCAAACGGATACGTCTTTCGTTCATATATTTCTCCAGGAACATCCAATTCACGTACTGCAAGAAAGAGAAGCCAGAATCATGTCTGAAATCAAATCAATTATTGTGTGGGTACAAATATGTCTGTTTAAAAGGTCTTGAGCAGAGAGCAATGGGAGGTACAAGCAATCAGATAGCACTGATAATTAATAACACAATTGTTGATAGCAAATAAAAGTATGCAAGAGTACATGAAAATTTTAGAAATTGCTTAAAAGAACATGCATGGTATATACTTTTTTTCTAATGTTTATAAAACAAGGAGTAAAGAATTGATAGCTTAGTCAGGAACAGATTTCTCCAGAAAATAACACGGCACGTGTTTGGAACACTGAACCAGTATAAGTCCAACCTTTTTATTCAGAAGTTAAATTGGAAGCCCAGAACATTGATCATTTTGCTTCCTCTTCAGTGACCAGTTTCATCACTGGTCAAAACAATTCACCAAGCATTTTATCAGGAAGGACTAGAATGGTAACCTAAACCAAATTAAAGGGTTTGCTGGTTTTCAAGCAGGCCACCTCATCCAATCTGGGTTTCAAAATTATTGCAATAAACAAAATAGACTTCCACATACTAAAAAGGGACCATTTCTAGAAAAATCTAAAACCAAGGCAATAAATAACATGTATAGTATACTCACCAAGGGATGCGAAGTCATAAAAATTGCTTCTATCGAAATACATCTCTGTGAAGTAGAACAAAAAGTTCCTTAAATCTTAGGAAAGCAATTGAAGGACAACTAACACAAGGTAAAATGCACATGGTACAAAATAATCCAATTCCAATTAACTAGCAAACAGAACAGTTCAAATTCACAGTAGGAGTGATAGCAAAACTCATAAAACTAACTGATGGGTATTTTCAAAAGAAGCAAAGTAGTAGCTATGTATAATAATTATTTGCACAGCTAGCATTACAAACTTATTCAGCACGATCTTCCATGGGTTAAATTCCAGCTTTTATATTTTTACTTAGCAAAGATACATTTAAAGACAGGTTTAGGCTTTGTATGATGCCTATGCTGAAACCACTGTTATACAATCCTTAGTTTATAAGCCTGGAGTGTTAACAAAACAGCAGCGAGGCCAATCCTACGGGAAAAATATTTAATAATTTTGAACTGACCATTAAAAAAAGAAAGAAATATTTGAACTTGGGACTGAACTGCCACACGTGAAAGATAGCAATCATCGAAACAAGAGGGGTAAGTTTCACCAAAGAACGGGTTGCAAGAGCAACCATTTTCCTTTTCTTTTCTTTCTTTTTTAAAAAAGAGGACTAACCAATTTGGCCAAGAAGTTCAACTTTAACACCAATGTGATCGACCTTTTTCCCTTGCAGTGGCTCTATAGAAATCTGAACACGTCATCACTCAGCAAAGCAAATGGAATGGAAATAAATGAAGAAGCCACTAAACGTAAGCAAGCATTCGAAGATACAAACATAAAAAATAAAGAATCCAAAGCAGAGCACCTTTCCAGCAATGTTTTCTTGGCTATGGCAGAGCGGAACCATCAACGTTTGGCCATTCTCCTTTTTCATCGGAACCTACGCCGGCAGGGAGTCGACAATTGCAAACAATGATGAATTGATGGATCCAACCAACTTAATTAAAACATGAGAACATACATAATTAAGGAGGAGAAACCTGCTTGCGATTTTTTGCATCGGAAAAGGTGATGGAGATATTACATGAAGGCTTGAAAGCTCCAATTAGGTAATTCTGATCCATCCATTTGCCAGTATACTCTCAAATCTCATCACCAAACACACACCAAAAATACGAAAATGATAGTAATTTAATGAAGGAGGAGGAAAGAAAGAAGATACCATTCCGCTGAATTAAATTAAATTCTTCGAATCCAATCACAAGGACCTGCAGCCGATCAAGATCGCAAAAAAAACGACATAAAAGGAAGCACTCGTTAAGTAGTCAGCCGCAGCTTACTTCTGATGAGATGAAATGAAATGAAACCTGACTCACCGAGTGAGAAAGAGCGAGTCAGTGATCGATGATGGTTGAGTAAATAGAATGAGAATTTAATTCGGATTCTCTTCTCTAAGCAAACCATGAAGTTTCCTTTCTGTCTATTGCGTTCGCACGTACATTAATTTCAAATCGGTCCCCGTAACTAGGAATATTTTGGTTACAGCATCCAAAGGATATTTGAGATTCAATTTAGCCCTTCTATTCTATTCCTGGCATGTCAAAGGCACAGCCCGTTTTCATATTTGGGAAAGGCCCCCGCCTGGTATGGGCCATTTGATTCAGGCTCTGATATGATGGGCATTACGCAGATCCTAGTTATTCTGTTCCTATTTTGCACTGTTATTTTTTATTTAAAAATATATTTAAAAAAAAAAAATTATTTTTGACATAAATATATTTAAAAAATAATTTTAAATAAAAAATAAAATTTTAGACAAAAAAAAAAGTCCCATCCATCCATGCCAGCTCATGAAAATCGTATCATATCAATTTATTGCTATTATATGTGTTTTCTTTCCTTTTATCCTCGTTGAAAGGGTTTTACTACTATGCTAAAAAGAATCATATGATCCATGAGAAGTTTAATTTGTCAATTAAAGAGGCTTAGCATGATTTTATACTATTTATTTAATATGCTTATTTATTTATGCTTAGTAAAAATGCTCCAAGACAATTTAATTATTTTTATTTTTAAATCTTTTTTGGTTGAGTTGTACTTTCAGTTTTTAGTGTAAATTATGGAATGTTAAAGATTTTAATGACTTTATGTATTAGATATGAAGTTTAAATCATGTTCCTGGCTATGATTTATAGATGGAGGTATTTTTATTTAATTTAAACTTTAAAATCTGTTTTTTTTAATATATATTTTAATTCGAGATAAAACTAAAATATCTTTACTATCAGTATTTATCCGTGCTCTGCAATCTCTCTCAGCTGCTAGCCTAGAACAAGAAGAGAAGACGAGAGCCAATGCAATGCTACGGACAGCGGCTTACTGTTTGACTGATCACAATTGGCTTAGTATTGGCTGATCACAAGGTCTAGGGAGCTGAGTGAGAATGCTAGATGGAGATGGGTGGTAAGGCTTCAAGCTCCAGAAAAGATCAAGTTTTTTGTTTGGCTAATGTTCCACATTAATAGCTTACTGACCAATATCTTGCGATTCCATCGTAAGCTTACAGCGGATGCAAGATGTGGTAGATGTCACTTGGCGGAGGAGGAGGAGGATATAGTTCATTGCTTGAGGGACTGTCCGATGGCTAAGTTGATATGGGATAGATTGGGATTTGGAAATGCATGCTTCAGGCTTTAATTGTACTGATACAAGAAAGTGGATCATTTCCTTTGCTTCTGCAGACAGAAGTACTCATTTATTCCTAGTTGCACTGTGGTGGACATGGAGACAACGAAACATGGTAGTTCTTGGTGGGGATTACGTACGTAGGTGATGGCTGGTTATGAATCAGGAGAATATACAGGTTGGTAGATGATTGTGAGATGTCTTGGGGAAAGTGTCTTGTAGAAGGTGCTAATCTGACTCACGTTTCATGGCAGAGACCGCCACAAGAGTTTGTCAAGCTGGATGTGGAGGGTAGTTCCATTGGCAATCCTGGTAGAATTGGATTTGGCGGGCTTTATACGGTCTTCAAAAGGGGCTTTCTTAATGGGTTTTACTGGATTTGGATGAATTGGATGTAACCTTCTTCCAGTGTTGTTAGCTTTAATACAAAGGCTACAACTAGCACGAGGTCGGGGTTAAGACAGATTCTTTGTAATTCTGACTCCAAAGATGTTATTAGGTTGCTGTCTGCAGGTTATGCCAAGTATCACAAGTATGGAGTTGACATCAGGGAGCTGCTTTCAAGGAACTGGGTGGTTCAGATTTCCCATACATACAGGGAAGCTAATACTTCTATGGCTAAGTCTACTGCAAGAGGAACAACGGGTTGACTCCTTGCTGATTTTTAATGGGGTCATCTGTGCTGTAGAGTTAGCTAGTTTTTCTTTTTCTTGTCGCCGTACCAACAAAAAGAAAAAAAATCAGAGGCACACTGCTATCATATGGACTTTATAGCTTCTGTCTGAATAGGGCAGAGGAGGGGGTGTTGGTGAACCCAAACTCCCTCCCTCCGCCATCGAATTGACAGCTAGCTGCACAACCAGTTCACTGCATTATTACGATGGCATACCATACCCGTACTCATAAATAAATAAAGAAGAGATACGGGGGCTATTTATTTATACAATGGATTAGATTGTACTGATGTGATGGCTATAGATTGATCAACTTGAAATTTCTTCTTTAGAAAATTAAAAACAAAATTACAAAAGAATTATAACTCTATATTTATACACGTGGTTTCGCAAAAACACACAATTAATGTTGTCGTGGGAGTGGAACCGAAGCAATGGATCAACGCCAACGTTGTAGACGTACGCCACAGAATATTAATTTCTCATCTCTTCTCACGTCTTTATTCTCATGACCAGTGTCATCCACCTGCCACTTAGTAGTAGGGAATTACTGAGGGAAGGAGGAGATGCGTACGATACTCCTATAATCGGTGGAAGTGGAGTGGTCTCTATTACTGCTGGTGGCGGTGGCGGTGGCGGTGGGGACGCCGTTGGCGATAGTGAGGGTGGTGGAGGTGATTGTGGGTGTTGATAGCTCGGCGTGGGTGATGGTAGCGGCGGTGACTGCGGGTGATGATAGCTTGGCGTCGGTGAAGGTGGTCGAGGTGATTGTGAGTGCTGATAGCTTGGCGCAGGTGATGGTGGGGGTGGTGATTCTGGGATTATACACCCAATTGATGGTGGAGGTGGACTAAAAGCTGTTTTGGGTGGGTAATGCTCTACTGGTGTTGGAACGGGAACCGCAGACTGGGTTGGAGGAGGGGGTGGAGAATGTGCGTGTTCATTTGTTGGTGGAGGGGGGTGGGGGTGGAGAGTAAGTGTGGTAGCTTGGTGATGGAACTTCAGCAGACTGCGTTGGTGGCGTTGGTGTTTTGTATTGGTAGGGTGGTGGGGGCGGTGGGGGTTTATATTTAGGCACCTGAGGCCTGTTTACACTCGATGGTGGAGGTGGTGGTACATGGCTAGGTGTGCCTGGTGAAACCTTTTTGATAGGTGGCCGTGGTGCATAATGAGAACGGTAATGGTTAGGTGGAGGAGGAGAAGGTGGCGGCGGCGGTATATGGTGATAAGTTGGTGGCTGTTGTTCAACAGGCGGGGGCGGGGGCGGCGTTGGTGGTGGAAGGTGTGTTCTGGGTGATGCTTTTTTAGGGGGCGCTGGTGGGGATGCAAAATGTGGAGATGGTGGTGGATGGAAAGACCTTGTGGGAGGTGGTGGTGGGTGAGATCTGGTGGAAGGTGAAGACTTGGAAGTGGGAGGTGGTGGTGATGCAACAAATGGCTTTCTCATGGGTGCAGGATTTGGTGCTGGCCTTCCAACTGGAATACCTCTCGTCTGTGGTGGTGGTGTTAATGGAGAGCCATTTTCGCCACCTCGACCACCGCCACCGTATTTGAACTTGCTGCAGTCAACAGGGCGTGCAGCTTCAGAAGAACATTGTTTAGCTGATCTCTGATTCATCTTGCCGGGAATGCAATTCTGGGTACCATTAGAGACTACTCCAATAGCAGCACAGCTTGGAGCTTCGCCGGTGAAATAGTTGAAAGAGTAGGTAAAATTTTGCAAATTAGGCAGCTGGCAAACAATATCAGGAACAACACCTGTGAAACTGTTGTGTGCAATGTCGAGTTGCTCGACACTCTTCATGTTTCCAATGCTGGAAGGTAGAGCGCCTTGCAGATGATTGAAGCTCACGTCAAACACAGTTACTTCCTTGAGCATACCGATCCGGGGAGGCAAACACCCAGTGAGATTGTCATTCATGAGAATGATTTCGTTTAGGGTTTTGCCCATCTTCCCAATGTTGTCTGGAATACACCAACCAAGGTTGTTGTTTGCGAGGACAACAACAGAAACAGGAGAGTTTCCAACATTCTCCGGGATGCCAAATCGGAACCTATTGTCATTCAAGAAGATAGCATCAAGGGGCTTGTCAAAGAGCTGGGAGGGCACAAAACCTTCAAACTCGTTGAAGCGCAGATCCAAGTACTTGAGGGAAGGCAAGGAGAGCACAACCTTGGGAAATTTACCCACGAACCGATTGTTGCTCAGGTCCAGCTCATTGAGCAGCTTCATTTTGCGGAAACTACTGGGCACGACCCCACAGAATCTGTTGGAGTTGATATGGAGGAGCGCCAGATCGGTGATAAGGCCTGGCTCGGTAGGAAGATAGCCAGCAATGTCAGCATGGTTGAGGTCAATGCCAGCCACCACCCTGATTTTCTTGTTTTTGGGGGATGGAGCACAGAAGACTCCCATGTAAGAACACACGTCTGAGCCATTCCAATTGGCTGTGAAGTTGAATGGGTCTGAAAAGATGGCTTGCTTCCATGATTGCAAGGCAATGTAGGCTCAGCGGATCCGAGGGTTCTCGAACTTGAGGGTTGGATCTGCGTCCATATCATGATCTCCATCTTCATGGGCCGCAGAGGAGATCTGGAGGAGGAAAGAGGGAGTGGAAACAAGCAAGAAAAGAATCAAGAAGGAGCGAGGAGGAGGAGGAGGAGGAGGCATTGATGATTGCTTGTATGAAGAGAAGCAAGTCACATGAAGGAGAGAGGTGGTGTGATATGGGGGATATACGCTAGCTGGACTGCTCGCCTATTCCCATCTCCCTACGCTTTGCTTCGCAAGAGAGTATAATATTTGATTTTGTTTTTTGAAAATATTTTGATTATTTTCTCTCCTTTTATTTTAGTTATTACCTGTCACCCTGCTTTTTAAGTTCAATCGAGGTTAGCAGCTGGGGTTATCTGAGACTAGTAATTTGAAATGACAACATGCTGGCACGTCTGCACCAAAGAAACAGGGTTGAGAAACGAGAAATGTTATTGGGGGTGGGAATGGAGACCCATGGAAATTCCAACCCTAGGTAGTGCCTTTGCCCGTGAGTTGACGGTGTTATTGTCATTGACCTCCAAGTAGAGCCGGAGAGGACGTGTCTGCCACCGTCCCACTAACCAAAACGACCAAGCAATCTAGTTGACTGCTCCTTTTCTTTTCGCAAAAAGAAGGGAGGTCCAAAAAGGGTCGTTACTCAGTTCCATAGCTGTTCTCCTTTGTGTTTTTTTTTTTTTTGTTAAAAAAAGTTTTTTTTTCCGTAAACTTAAAAATTCAGAGAAATGGTACAGCTTAAAATTTTTTGATGAGACGATATAATTTGATTTTTTTTTTATGCTCATGAAAGGAAATATTAATTAAATATTTTATTTTTAAAACATGATAATTTAAAATTTATTTATCTTTTAATCTAATATTAATATTTTATTAATATTATTAGTGTGTTTGTGTTTATATATTATAGTTGAAGTATAGTTGAAGTTAAGGTTGGATACAATTTAATTATGCGTAAAATGCACCCATATAAGTTAGTTTTTGTTAGTTTTTATTTTTAAGTTCTTTTATGGTTCATTTACAATTTTTGATTTCAATCTCTAAAACAAACATATTCTATGTTGGTTTCTTGATATAGGAGTTATATACTATTTTCATAATAATGATAAAAAAAAAAAACAAAGTTCATATTTTAACTTCAAATAATTAAATGTTTATTGCACTCAATTTAAAATCTTTGGAGAAATATTAAATTTTAAAAAAAATATTAAGTTTTGATGATATCATGATAGAAGACAAAACTACTTAAAGAGGAGTAAAAGCTAGAGACAAACATGCTACTAATAAATCCAAATAATTTAGTAAATGCGGTTAGATAAATAAGTTATATTTATATATTTTAGAATTACTTAAATAATATATTATTAAATTATTTTATATTTATTTTGTTGGTTACTTATGATTATGAAATATATTAAGTTCAATTAGAATTTATTATTTATATATTTTATAGTTTTTTGCAAGTTTATTTTTAAACAAAATAAAATTTTAGGTACAATTCTACATAATATAATAAAAGAAAGTTTTTCCAAATTTTTATAAAAGTATAAATATTTTAACTATATAAAATAATAAAATAAATAAAAAATATTTTTAATAAATGTTTTTAGCTTGAAACATGAAAATGATTCAAAATCTTATAATAGTTAAAATCATCCGTAATTTTATTAAATATTCAGTTATTTCTCAAAATAATTTTTTTAAAAATATTACGGTTTAAAACCGTTACATTAATTATCACATTTAAGAAGTATGGTATTTTCAAACCCGTTACGTCACTACAAATTTCTCATCATGTACTATTTTGGTATTTAATTAAATTTTAGCTGGTAATTACCTAATTTATCGTCGATGAAAACATGGGACAAGCTATCTAGCTAGTTACAGCCGACAGCAACAGCACATGCATTAGACATTGGTCAGCAATCAGCATGGCTCCATCCTTGGCCAAGAGATCAGTTTGCCTGGTTACTCTTTCTTGAAAAAACACAAGAAAAAGTCATCGACATGACGAGCATGAACAGAACCCCTTTCTAAGTAGAGAACTGCATGAGAGACATGGGACATCACACTGCATCGAGAACATGATGATGTATGCCCTGGCGGACCCTACCCAGGAACGGGATTAGAAATTAATGTTTCTTCGCTTGTCTACCGAGGAGGAAGGTTTAAAATATTTAATTATCATTGAATTACATGAGAGGGAGCAGAGTTTTATGATTGGTAAGTGAAGGAGACATGGGTCCTGAAAAATACAATGGTGGAGCTAGGCCCGGGGGGAGGGAAAGGCTTAATATGGTTACTTGCTTACTTTGCAAAGAAAACTTGAAATTGAAAACGCGTTGCGGTGGAGAATCATTCATCATTTGTGATGTGATGTTGTTTAGCTAAGCAAAGCAGTCGGTCCTGCCTTCTTTCCATGTAACTTTGCTCGTTTTCTCCCATCAACGAATGCAGATCACGGTCAAGGTTTAAGAAAGCACAGTCAGTCACACGTGTGGTGCAGGTTTACAGTTGCCGACTGCTCTTCCCTTTTTTTTCCCAGACTGTTTCTCTTCTGCATTGGACACCAGTTATAAAACCTAGTAAACTTAACAGTCTATTGAGATGAAATTTGATGTAGATTGGGTTTCACTACAAGCATTTTTTTTTAATTGAATCGGCATCATTTTAAGGATTTTTTCTTCCAAAACAATGTTATTTTAGATGTTTAATCAAAGCTTGGATTTATCTAACTTGCAATCCAATTTTTGAGTTTGGGCCAACATTCAATTGTATCTTATTAGTATGCTGCTATCTTCTACTAATTTCGGAGTTTCCTTCTTAATTTGCATAGGAAAGAATCACTATTATTCTCCTTCTTAATGCTGGGCTGGGAACAAGTAAGATACCATGGTAAAAGCTCACATCACACCACCAGGATGCAATTGACCCAACTAGTGAAACCACATTTCTTTTCAAGAACACAAATCCCAGCAACAAGAATGTTGGAAAACTGATGCAGAATGTGTTCCCCCTTCTCCTCTTGCCAAATACTGGTTATCCATCTCTCTAATACAAGTATTAGCAATGTGCTTGTGTAGCTCGTCAATCAACTTCCCTTACTTTTTCTGTGCCCTGTAAAATATTTTCTGGAAGACATGTTCCTCTGGAGGTGCTTCTTCTGGAATCTGGGTGTGAACAAGGAACAGACCAATAAGACTCGCTAAGACTAGAAATCAAGGATAGGATCACAAAGGCCTAAGTCACAGTTGCAGTGCTGGCATTTCCAGCTCCTTCCATATTTTTGTTTCTAGGATTTTACTGGCTACTAAAAACAAATCTCTCAATTCATAAACCTGGCTTGGAAAGCATATCTAATTGCAAGTCCCATATAAGAGAAGCACGAATCTCGTAACTCTCCAGGAAGCCATCTTTCTTTTAACCAGATGCTTGCATCCCCTGAAACAGTTTCCCTTTGCACCATATTTCTGAAGGATTATAAAAGGCAACCAAAAGTTAGTATCAGGCATGCAAGTATCTAACATCTGCTAGCATATAAACAAGGATCATTCTGTTATGTGTGATTTCATACCATGTGATGGTGATATCATCACATTAATTAAAAAAATAGTTGTATCTCTTGAAAAAAAAAAAACATAAGCTAACTATTCATAAGTTATTCTTGATGTTATTTATGTTGTAGCCCTTAGTTGAATTTAAGGAAGAACAATTATGAACCTATTATTTGTTGATAGTAGAAGGTTTTAAGTGGACTATAGTTCCGTGATTTTTCCAGTATCGGGTTTTCCACGTAAAAGTCTTGGTGTTGATTTGTGTGATTATTGCATTATTTTTGTTGATTGTTTAATCTTGATTTTAATTGCATAAAGAAGGAAAAGGATTGGGACTTGTGAATTGTAAATTGTATTCCACTGAATTGATCTAGGTAAATTGGTGTCCGGTTGTTCCTAGTTTTCCCAACAAAGTGGTATCAGAGCATTGATTGTGTAGATTGAATTTTTTGTGCGGTTAAAATGAAAAGGGAAGATTTGGGCATGATAAAGCTCACTTCCTCAAATTATTTTCTATGGAAAACAATGATGGAGGATCACTTATATTGCAATGATTTGACTTTGCTGATTGAATGTAAAGGAATAAAACCTGATAAAATGGATGATGTAAAATGGAATGGGCTTAATAGAAAGGCTACTACTAATGTTAGAAAATGGATATATTCTAAGTCCATTAATCATATTTCTCAAGAACATGACTGCTATACAGTTTGGAAAGTGTTAGAAGAAACATTTGTTAAAGAGAGTGCATAAAATAAGGTTTTTGTAATTAGAGACCTTGTGAATTTGAAGTATAGAGATGGTGAAGATGCTTTAGTGCATATAAATGTATTCCAGGGGTTCTTGAATTAGCTGTCATTGATGAATCTTGAGTTAGCCGATGAAATACAAGCACTAATCTTATTGAGTTCATTGCCAGATAGTTGGGAGACTTTGGTGATGTCACTTAACAATTCTACTCTGAATGGAAAGATCACTTTGAAAATAGTGAAGGATTGTATTCTCAATGAAGAGAAGAGAAGGAAAGGGATAAACACTTTTGAGTTTCATGCACTTGTTACAGAAAGTCGAGGGAGAAGTCCAAGCAGGTTCTCTCACGACAAACAAGATAAAGAATCTAGCAATAGAAAAGACAAATGAAAGCCAAAAGGAAGATCTCAATCAATGAAGGATTTTAAGTGTTATTATTGTGACAAATCTAAGCATATGCAAAAAGATTACAGAAAATATAAAAAAGATATAAAGGGTAGAGATGAAAACAAGAATAAAGAGAATGATACAGTTGTAGTTGTATTTAATTGTGATATTGCCATTATTTATGATGATGGTTGTGTTAATCTTGCATATCAAAATACCACCTAGGTTGCAGATTCAACAGCTTCTTACCATGTTATACCCGACATGATTTTTACACATCCTACACTGCTGGTGACTTTGGTCAAGTTAGGATGGGAAATCAAGGGATGGCTAGTGTTGTGGGCATTGGAGACATTTGTTTGGAAACTAATACTAGGTGCAAGTTGCTACTCAAAGATGTTAGGCATGTGTCTGATATGCGCCCACACTTGATCTCTACAGGTACTCTTGATGAAGAAGGCTATCACAATTACTTTGGAGATGGTAAATGAAAGCTCTCAAGAAATTCCCTAATTGTTGCTAAAGAGAAGAAGATGGGTCTTTACATGTCACAAGCCAAGATGATCAAAGGGGAGGTGAATGCAATTGAAGATTGTTATACTAATTTATGGCATAAATGGCTTGGACATTTAACTGAGAAAGGCCTTGACATTCTTGCCAAGAAGAAATACCTTCCATTAAAAGGTATGAACTTGAACACATGTACTCATTGTTTAGTTGGTAAACAACACAGAGTTGCGTTTCAAAGATCACCTTCACATAAAAGATCACATGTTCTTGATTTAGTTTATACTGATGTTTGCTCTATGATTGACAAGTCTCTTAGAGGTGCATTGTACTTTGTTAGTTTTATTGATAATTACTCCAGGAAAATTTGGGCCACTTGTTTGAAATCTAAAGATCAGGTGTTTGATGTCTTTAAGGATTTCCATGCCAGAGTTGAAAGAGAAACTAGTAGAAAGCTCAAATGTATTTGAGCTGACAATGATGGTGAATACAGGGGTCCTTTTTAGAAGTACTGTAGGGAACATGATATCAAGTTGGAGAAGACAGTTTCTAAGACTCCACAGCAGAATGGAGTGGCTTAGAGAATGAACAGAACTATTGTTGAAAGAATTAGATGTATGCTCTCTCATACAAAGTTGCCTAAGTCCTTTTTAGGGTGAGACAATAAAGACTGTAGTGCCATGATTAACCTTTTTCCATCAGTTCCTCTTGAATTTCATGTTTCAGATAAAGTTTGGAAAGGAAATGATGTCTTTTATACATATTTAAGAGTGTTTGTATGCAAAGTATTTATATATATTCCTAGAGATGAAAGGTCTAAACTTGATAACAAGACAAAGCAGTGTATTTTCTTGGGCTCTGAAGATGATGAGTTTGGCAATAGGTTGTGCGAAGGAGAAGAAAATTGTGAGAAGTAGAGATGTTATTTTCTTTGAAGATCAAACCATTGAAGACTTTGAATAAAAGGAGAAAACAGAGTCTACCACTTTTATTCCATCTAATTTAAATCCAAGACCTACTCCACAGTTACCTTTGATGCCTGCTAATTATAGGGGAGACTTGCAAAATGATGATAATGGTGGTTCTTTTATTGAGCCATTAGTTGGCGATCCTAAATCAACTAATGGTAATATTGATGTTATTCCCGAACAGGTTATGCAGGAAGTTCTAGATGAGCCATAATTGAGAAGGTCAACTAGACCTCGCCAACCTTTCACCAAATATTCTCCTCATGAGTATGTGTTGGTTACTGATGAGGGAGAGCCAAAATGTTTTGATGAAGCTATGTTACATAAGAAGAAAAGTGAGTGGTTGCAAGCAATACAATAAGAGATGAAATCCTTGCATGAAAACCATACTTTTGAGTTAATGAAGCTTCCTAAAGGTAAGAGAGCACTCAATAACAAATGGGTGTTTAGGTTGAAAATTGATGAACATTACTCACAGCCAAGGTCAAGGCAAGATTGATTGTGAAAGGTTTCGATCAGAAGAAGGGTATTGATTTTGAAGAAATCTTTTCACCAGTGGTCAAGATGTCTTCAATCCGAGTTGTGCTTAGCTTAGCTGCTAGTTTGAATCTTGAAGTTGAACAACTTGATGTGAAAACTGCCTTTCTCCATGGTGATTTAGATAAGGAAATCTACATGGAGCAACCTGAAGGGTTTGAAGCAAAAGGTAAAGAGCAATTAGATTGCAAGTTGAAAAGGAGCCTATATGGGTTAAAACAAGCTCCAAGACAATGGTACAAGAAGTTTGATTCTTTCATGGTGGATCATGATTATGACAGGACCACTTCTGATCATTATGAATTTATAAAAAGGTTTCCAGATGGAAACTTTATTATTCTCCTGTTGTATATGAATGATATACTGATTGTTGGCCATGATGCTAAGAAGATTCAGATGTTGAAGGAAGAGTTGAAGGAAGAGTTGAAGAAGTCTTTTGCAATGAAAGACTTAGGACCAGAAAAATAAATTCTTGGCATAAAGATCACATATGACAGGAAGAAGGAGAAACTTTGGCTATCTCAGGAAAGATATGTTCAAAAGGTACTTAAGAGATTTAACATGAACAACTCCAAACCTATTTGTTCTCTATTTGTAAGCCACTTTAAACTAAGTTCTAAGTAGTGTCCTTCAAGTGATGAAGAAAAAGATGAGATGAAAAGGGTTCCTCATGCATCCACGGTTGGTAGCTTGATGTATGCCATGGTTTGCACAAGGCTAGATATAGCTCATGCAGTTGGTGTGGTTAGTTGGTTCCTCTCCAATCCTGGTAAAGAACACTGGTTAGTAGTGAAATGGATACTCGGGTATCTTAAAGGTACTTCTAGTTTCAACTTATGTTTTGGTAATGAAAAACCTGTGTTGGATGGATACATAGATGCAGATATGACTGGTGATGTTGATTCTAGAAAGTCCATATCAGGATACTTGATGAAGCTTGCAAGGGGAGCAGTCTCATGACAATCAAAATTGCAAAAATATGTTGCATTATCCATTACAAAGGCTGAATATATTGCTTTTATAAAAGAGGGCAAAGAGTTGTTATGGATAAAGAATTTCTTACATGAACTTGGCCTAGCTCAAGAGAACTTTATGTTGCACTATGATAGTCAAAGTGCAATCCATCTTAGTAACATCTTACTTTTCACTCTCGATCAAAACACATCGAGGCTAGATATTAATGGATTCGAGATGTTATGGAGATGAAGTCATTTGTTGTTGAAAAGATCCATACCGATGATAACGTGTTAGACATGATGACCAAACCTCTACCAAGAGAGAAATTTGAGTTTTGCAAAAGGAAAGCAAGCTTGTCAGACCCTTCTAAATTGAAGCTTGCATGTTGATCGCTAGTATGGTGAATTTCTCACATGGTGCGTGAGGAGGAGATTTGTTATGTGTGGTCCCGCACCATGTGATGGTGGGACCACCACATTAATTAAAAAGAGAGGCAACTGTCCGGGTTATTTATTGCTTCGACACTCCTGCACTTGGGAGAAGACATCAATCTTTTAGTCGTATGGTGGGACCACCACATTAATTAAAAAAAGAGGCAACTGTCTCTTTTGCTTCCTCTATTTTTCTCTTCTCTCTTCTATTTTCTGAGATTTCAACAACAACTTCTAGACATGTTACTCTTTATTCTGTTATTGGATCGAAGATTTGTGGTGTAGAGAAAATAGAAGAGAGAAGAGAAAAATAGAGGAAGAAGAGGCAGCTGTACTCTTTGTCTTCATTCTTCAATTCCCAGCTCATTCACCGTTGGATCGGGCTGAGATTTCAATAACAGCTTCTAGACATGTTACTCTTTATTCTGCTATTGGATCGCAGATTTGTGGTGTAGAAACTGGTCGTTTTGACAGAAAATGGGGCTGTTAGTATTGTGAGTTTTTCTCAAATACTTCTTCTTTAATCTTGTTGTATTCCAAGAATAAGTTGTTCTTGATGTTATTTATGTTATAGCCCTTAGTTGAATCTAAGAAAGAACAGTTGTGAACCCATTATTTGTTGATAATGAAAGGTTTTAAGTGGACTACGATTCCGTGGTTTTTTTCGCATCGGGTTTTCCACGTAAAAATCTTGGTGTTGATTTGTGTGATTGTTGCATTATTTTTTTTGATTGTTTGATCCTGATTTTGATTACACAAAGAGGGAAAAAGATTGAGATTTGTGAATTATGAATTGTATTCCGCTGAATTGATCCGGACAAAATTGATGTCCGATTGTTCCTAATTTTCCCAACAGTTTCTCAACATTTTTCAAGCTCTATCTACAGAAATACCATTATCATGGTGTATCCTTAGTTCATGAAGTGGCACTCAGAAATTCATGGAGATTTGTGAATTGTATTCCGCCTGAATTGATCCGAGTAAATTGGTGTCCGATTGTTCCTAATTTTCCCAACGGTTTCTCAACATTTTTCAAGCTCTATCTACAGAAATACCATTATCATGGTGTATCCTTAGTTCATGAAGTGGCACTCAGAAATTCATGACCAGAACGCTTTTAATTTGCTTTAAAACTACAGGCTGTTCACATATTTACGCTGGCTAACTGTTTGTAGTTGCTTGCCCTGCTGCATTTAACGCAGAATTGTTCCCATTGGAAGGGATAAGAGACTGGATTGATGGGTTTTGCATTGACAACGGAGGAAGAGATACTTTGAATGCTGTTTACTCCAATGTAGCCAAAGAGTCGTGCTATACCGAGGGGAAAAGGAATTTCCAAGGGCCTGGTTTGGGAGTTGGTTGCAAAGCAGACCTGTTGCATGACAGATAATCAGAAGGCGTGGATCAAAACATGCACATCAAAATTGAAAATATTAGAACCTACAAGATTACACTGGGATTTATGGATAGAAAATTGGTTGGCATTGTTTGATAGTAAGTGGTGGCTGAAAGAAGATAGCTAAACATATCTAAGAGGACAATAATAATCCTCCCTTCACATGCTTAAGAAAATGACTATTCTACCTAGAAGTCCAAGAAAATGAATAAAGAGAGTTCAGTTTCCACAAGCTCATCGACATTTAACATCTTTGATTTTAATTTTTCTACACCTATAATATCAAAGTTTTTTATATACCTATTATATTTCTATTAAATATTAATATAGATATAAAAAATATTTATATCTCATTAAATGTTTTTAAAATAAAATTACATTCCATACATTTTTATTAAAAAAAAAAAACAAGCAAGACTTATAGTTACTAAATACATTAAGATATTCAAATTAATATTTTATAATTTTCATTATATATATATAATAATAAGCATTTCTTTTCTTTCAATATTATTATTATTATATATATATATATTTTAAAATATATTTATTTAAATATCAAAGAATCCTCACCTTCATTAAAAAAAAAAATTGTATATCCACAACCCACTTACACAATATTAAATATAAACTATTAATTACTTGATTATTTTGATTAAAAAAATAAATAAAATTACTAGTATCCATCGATTAAATAATTACTAACCTCGAGCGAGAGCCTATTCCAAAACTAATTGAATTTTTTTTTAAAATTCATCTGACAGAGTGATGCTTGGTTCCAAATCCCGTGTTAAGAGAGGTTTCAGTTGAGCAAAGCTGGAAACCGAGGGAGGGGCAGCGTTTTGAGCTGTAGCCGGAGTTGCATTAGGGAGTGGCTCCAAATAATGGGCTCTGACTGGCAGGAGCTGGCTTTGAGGGTGCTATATAGGGATGACGAAGAAGGCTATTGAACTCAATCAACTTCGAGTCGACTAACTTTCTCTCTTTCAACCTGCAGAAGAAGGGGTTTGGTAATAACCGCACATTGGATTCAGTTTTGCAGCCATGAAGGGTTGTTTCCTTTGACATGTACTAGAAAGTTGCATATTGTTTTAATCGCATCCCTCTCAGATTTAATTCCATGTGTTTGAAATCAGAATTGCTAGCAGAAAACATTAGCATCTACTGTTAACGAGTATGAGAAGGCAGCAGCAGCGGGGAACAAGCAGTCTTCTGTATTTTGCTTCAATTGATTGCAATCATCACATGATGCAGCTCGCAATTCTTTCGTAGCTAACATCACCGATAATGTCACAGAGGCCACTGCATGCAGACAAAAGCAAAAGCTGAACCCAATGCATCCTCGAAGTAGCAAGACAGCAACAAAGCTAAATTCAATACATCCTCAAAACTTGGTAGGCTGAGAGGGTTGATTACCAGATTGTTGATGCGATCAAGTGGCCCGCAGCGTGGTTGTGTCTAATTAATTCACCTCACATTTATTTAGATATTGGAGTTGTTTTGAAAAGGATTTTTTTATTTAAAGATATATTACAATATTATTTTTTATATTTTTTTAATATTCAATGTAACATATTACACAAAATGCTAAAAAAAAATCTTTCATCAAACATAAATATTTATAAATACAGATAAAAATGCAAGTCAAACAAGAGGCACATCACAGAACACATAAATAGAATTGGGTTGGGCTAGGCAAGCCCACTTATGTTAAACAACAGCCCCCGTCGTCGTCAACAAAGGGACTATATATATCTATATGTTGAGTACTAGCCCTAGGAGGGATTGGTGGAGGCTAGGATAGTAATTAGCAAACAAAACAGAGGGGGGACTGAGAAGGAGAAGATAAAGATGAATGGAGTCGCACCCGCACCCGCAGCAGCGGCAGAAGAAGAAGAAGCAGTGATAAGGATATTCGTGGGAGGATTGGGGGAGAGCGTGAGCAGCGAAGACCTGCACAACATATTTTCATCAAATAAGAGTTTGGGCTTAGGGATTCAATCAGTGGAGATCATCAGAAGCAAAGGCCGATCCTTTGCTTACATCGACTTCTTCTCTTCTTCTAACAACTCCCTCTCCAAGCTCTTCAACACTGTATTTTTTCAATCCGTTTCTGTTTCATGTGTTTCTTTTTCCTCATCTTAATCATTGATTGATAACGCTGCTACCGCCTGCTTGCTTCCTTTATGTTACTATCCTGACTATCTTGTACCGACGCTAATTCTTCCTGCCTGTGCCTGTTTCTGTGACTGTTCAGTATAATGGTTGTGCTTGGAAGGGTGGGAAGCTTAGGCTTGAGAAGGCCAAAGAGCATTATCTTGCTCGCTTGAGATGTGAATGGGCTCAAGATCAAGATGAAGATCAACATCCTCTCCTTCCCACTCCTAATCTTGATCATGCTCAAGATGATCCCACCAGCAAGAAACTGCCCATTTCTTCAAAGCCCAGCAATAAAGAGCTTCTTTCAGAAAATAAGCAACTTCGCCTCTTCTTCCCTGGATTAGGAAAGGTAGAGTACTAGTATTGTTATTGCTTATCGTTATTGTTATCAATCTTGGATATGTCTCCATCTGTAAAAATATTTGCTTATACATGTAAATGGCTGTCTGTGCTGCAGATAAAGTCAATACCTTTTAGAGGAACTGGCAAACACAGATACAGTTTCAGACGTGTTGAAGTTCCTCCAGTTCCCAAGCATTTCTGTGATTGTGAAGAACACTCGGAGCCTCCTCCTGCAGCTGCAGCTAAATGCAGACACATTCCTATCATGGAAGAACAGGGTGCTGGGATGGACAAGGAAGAACTGACTTTGATGAATTCTGTGATGAATAAGCTCTTTCAGATGGAAAATGTTTCAGACAATGCATGCTGTGAGATTGAATTGGATAAGAAAGTAGATGATTCCATAAAAACCACTGATAAACCACCACTTGAAGAGAATGAAGGGGACATCGATGAAGATGATTATAACCTCATAATTAACATGGTTAGTGTACCACAGGAAACCATATTAACTCATCAGGTACGGTTTAATACTCTGTCCATCAAAAGTCATTGATTTTGATGGCATCTGCTGTTGTGGATATTTCTCTTTCAAGTTTGATTTTTAACTCCATTTGCTACCTCAAATTTGCAGAAACGAAGATTCAATGTTAGGCAAACTTCGACAGATGAACCGACTCAAAAGGTGCTCCATAAGCAGAAAAGAAAAACTACACCTTTTAATAAGAAGAGGAAAATAGTTCTCAATGAAGAAAGTAATACAAGTGAAGGAATGCCTGCTATGCCGGGAGGTAATGTGAGTTTGCTGGAACAGCAATCCAAATCTGACAATGCATCAGAAACACTGCCGGGACATGCATCTAGCAAGGAAGAGCAACCCAAATGTAATAATGTCGCCGGCTCTAGGGACAGTGAGAACAATAAATCCAGGAAGCAAGAAAATCAAAATGAACATTTCAGCAGGATCAAAGAAGTGGGAGGGCACAGGGAGGCCCTGTCTGCCAAACTGGATTCTGCTTCAAATAAGCCAGGCAGAGGTTATGCATGGCTCAATAAATCCTCATGGACACAATTGGTTAGTGGGAATAACAGCAATGCATTCAGTATTACTCAAATCTTGCCGGGTGTTACTTTTGCAAAGGTAGAGCCATCAAAACCTGATGGGTTGGAAGTTCCCAGTTCTATGAAAAGCATGCATGGTGATATATTTAAGAAGAGCAATATTGATCCTACCGTAGATGGCATACTGGCTTTTGGGGTCAGAAAGGAGGGTAATGTTCAAAATAGAGTGGCAATGAGCCCGCAGACTGGTGTAGGCAATGCAGAGGCTCCTGCTCCAGTAGTGGAGAAGAAAACCAATTCAGAGACGAAGCCAGCATATACCAGAGATGTTTCCTTTGGAGAAACTTGTTCATTCATGAGGACTGCTGATTCAGTGAAAGAATGGGCGCGAACCAAAGCAGCTCTAAGCGGATCCCGCAAGAGAAAAAACAATGAGAAGTAGGTTCAGAGAGCATCTTACCAAGTACAACTTCCCTTATCTTTTGGCCAGCAATCCCCGGCTGCCTCTGATTACAGCCCATCGTTGGTTTATTGGAGACGAGGCCTTTCTTTTTCCCTTAACTGTGTTTTTAATTCTTATTTGGCCATGCTCATAATTCCTGTTAAATTGGTTTACAATAGACAAAACCTCTGAAAACTGAAGAAAAGTGGAAGTGCTGCAATGTGCAATTTTATCTCTATCAGATAATACTTCGTGGTAAAATTGATGCGATCGATTGATGGTTGCTTTATTACTTTCATGCGATCGAAATGTGTAGCAGTTGTGATGACACAAAACAAGTCATTTTATGGACTTTACTGCTCTTTTACCATGGCATCGATAGCTTCTCTTTTCTTATATTTTTGCCTCTCTTTCGTGTGGCAGGTTAACTACCGCCTATAACCCGCATGGAAACGATTCTTTTTTGGATGTTCAGGACTAAAATCTTGAAGGAGATGTAAAATTAAAAGGTAACCTGATGGTTATTATTCCGTTGTTGCTTTTTAAACTGAGAGAGTTGTACCTACTGCTTGTCCATCGTGAATTGAATTAGATGTGCTCAACACGGAATTGAAGCGTCAAACCAACAGTTGAGCTAGAAACATTGAACTTTTGCTGCATAAATTTGGCAGATTTTCTCTCCTTGAAATCTCAGCTAACACTCCTCAGCTTCTTTGAAGATGCAAACCTAAACATTTTTAGTTCTCATATTGCGATGGAATTTGCGCACGATGGTATTATTCTTATAATTGCAAGTGGCGCGCATTACACACAAGAACTTGAGTGCGGCAATCATACAGAAGGCTTTTCAGTCATCAAATGCTCAGAATCATGGCTTCCAATGAACTTTCATTTTCTGCAATTGTCAACTAGTTTAGAGTAGGATCGGATGTTCCTTTTGTCCTCGATCCCGTTTAGGACATTTTGCCTTCTCAGATACCACAGCGTCAGAGGCTTTGTGATTTGATGGTTGGAATAAGAAGCAATCACTATTCACTGCAGCTTGCCCTGGTGAGGAAACATCAGCAGATGGAGAGTGAGGCAGCAGTTTGGGTTCTGAGACAGGGACAGCAAATGATGATGGCTCATGGATCGAAATCGCTTTCTGTTCCATTAACTCCCTCAAGAACTTTTCATTCTGCTCAATGCGTATCTGAAGCTCTTTCTGTGCCTGCGCAATAGCCATAAAACAAAAGAATGAAAAGATAAATAGACTACAAGCTTACTCAACAGGTGCTACAGACTGATGTTGAAATTCTCAAAACTTTGCGATGCAAACTCAGTGTCCAAGTTCAGGATTCTGCTTTCTTATTCTTAATTACTTGTTCATATGTTTTTTTATCACCCTGCTTAGCCCTTTTGTCCCTGCTACATGAAGCACCCTATTTCGCCTATGAATTAGATTTAAACCATTTTAAATTATCATTCAACAGTTATCCAAATTCCAAAAACCCTTTGTATTTTGAATTATTTCCCCATAATTCTAATGTGCATTCTTTTAATCCTGACCTACTTCTGTCGGTCAATATTATATCATCTATAAATGCCATGAAGTTATCATGATATCATCGATACAACAAAAGGAGATAAACAAACAAGCCATCAAGCCGACTAGAGTATCGAGAATGCATCAAGGCACCTTAAGCTGCTCATGCAGCAGCTTTTGAATTTCAATTTGTGTGCGCAAAGCCTCTGTTACTTGCACGTCTCTGCAAGAGAATGATTCATTGGAGATTTTGCTTGAACCAATAAACAAAAAGGGAAAAAGAAGATACCGATCAATGATCATTCACCTATTGGACTCAATGACAAGTGCATCATTGTCACTGTTCGATGAAGCTGCTTTATTCTCTACCACGGCGGAAGTGCTTTTGTCTAGACACCAAGTAGCAAAACAAGAGGAAAGTAAGGATTAGCAGTCACAAGCTTTAAAAGAAAGAGAGGAAAAGAATTGGTAGAATCGATTGGAAGTTGGAAGCATTGCAGAGCTATTTGGTGAATATAAAATCTTCTCTCATTGCTATTAGTACACCACAAATTTGCAGTTGCTTGTGATAGGTTTTGGAATCATGTGACTACTTGTCTTTCAAAGAGAAGAGAAAAGTTAGTATGACAAAAGGATGACTTATTTGAAGACAACATATTCCATTGTACAAGAGCAAGATTTTCAAAAATAAAATCACCAACCAACAACTATACAATGACATGAGAGAATCATAAACCAAATTTATGTTTGAAGCAGGATACATGGTTCTAATTATCTGCCCGAAAGAGACAATGTCCCTAATACAAGAAGCATGGACTTGTTTCTATGAGAAGGTCATACCATGATTTGTCTCCGGAAATTTTTTAGCAAGGCGGTATTTCTGCAAATCACAAGGCACATGAAAACAATTGAACAGATTTTTAGTAGAATTTGTTTGTTATGATAAAGAAAAGTCTAGACAAGAAAAATTACCTGCAAATGGCTCTTGACATGATAGATACTTAAGCCCTTAACATTCATAATACCCAATATACTTTTTGGAGTTGCAACTACAGTTATTAACAGTGGAGAATGTGAGTTATAGAAGGAAACTACCACCAAAATTTTCTTGGTCAATCAAAGACAAGAGACTCACCATCAGGACCTCCGAGGGATTTAACTGCATCTACAAAAAGGTCATGAAGCTCAGTCGTCCATCTTATTCTTTGCTTTTGTGGAGTTGCAGCTTCAGGAAGTCGGTTAACGCTGTCATCCATTTGTGCAGCTGATGAACGATGGTTTGCATAATGATTCAACTCAGTGATAGGGATCGATGAAACTCGCTGTGCTTCCTGCATGCGTTTTCAACTTGGATGATCATTAACACAAGATCAATTTCAATATCCAATTCGTTTTGCATCATGATCAACCTCCTTGCCTTGTTAAGTACAACTATCGGCACCTGATAAAACTGAGTAGAAGTCTTGAACAATTTACGTTATAAAAATTCAGTTACTCACATTGAGGGTGGAATTTTGGGAGACGTCATCGACGGGAATTTCAAGCTCCTTGGATAAATATTGAAGTACAAGCTTCTCAGTGGATGTCAAACTCTCCTTAGTGCAGTGCGAACCTGTAAAGCTCCCACCAGAGCACTCGTCCAGGACACCCATCAAATTTTCTTTTTCAGGCTCAGTGATTAGATCTTGTCCTCCAAGAAATAAAGAGTCTGAAGGGGGAGTGATATAATCGAGAGGTTGAGGACGTTGAAGGAAAGGTGAGGTGGGAAGCTGGAGATCACTCTCAGCAATTGTCAAAGGTGATGGTTGTAAACTGGCGGAGAACATGGTGCCTTTGCGAGGTTGACCAATGGAGCCATAAGAAACAGCACCATTCAAGATAGGGCTCGCGTTTAATTTCCGTGTTAGGAACAAGGATGGCTGTGGGACGGAATTGGGTGGTTTTGGTTGTACGCAATCAGGCAGGACAGCAGAATATTGGAGATTTTTATTTAAAGAATATAAGCCTACTGACTCAGACGAAGGATGGGTTTGCAACATCGCCCCTTTCCTTCTATTAAAGGGCTGGACAGTACTATAGAATTTCATGATCCTCAAACGAGAGGTCTACTCTTCAGCCTTCACTTTGTCACCTTCTCTCCGGTTAGCAGATAGTGAAGGATATCTAGAAACACAAGGCAATTAGGGCAAGCTACGTTATAGCAATAAAACCATCTCAACAAGTACTAAACCTCCAGAATATAATATTTTTCAGAATTTGCAGCGGTACAAGATACAAACATCATCTTATATAGAAGAAGAAAAAATATAGAATGAAACACTTGAAAACTGAAAAGAAGCAGAGAAAGTGAAAAATAAACCATGGATTATTTGGACAGCACAAGTTACTTTCAAACTGTGCAAGGAAGAGGCCATGAGAAAGAAGAAAATCACCTTGAGATGACCCCAATTGCCATGCGTTAAGAAAGAGGAAGAGGGTGGTGTATTTGGTGTGATGGCTTCTGTCTTCCTGCATGTATTCTACAAAAACAAGAAGAGCCCACCAATGAAGCTCCCCTGCTTCCTTCTCCTCTCTTCATGTAAATAAGTTAATGATGTTAAAACAAAAACGATGAAGTTTAGGATTCTTTGGGGGTAAAAAAGAACTCCCGTGTCGGGATGCTTTTGGTAGCTTGTGTTCCTCTGCACTACATTGTTAAATCATTAGAATCCTTTTGGCATGTAGTTACCACAAATTAGTCCAGTCAATCGATACTAATCAATACTTTAATCAAATAATCCATCGTAGGAGAAGTTTACGAGAACTTCCAAGTAAACAAAGATGTTACGATGTTGCTCTATTGGATTAGCCTCGTTTAGATCCCTCTCCTCCCCAATCTTGTCATTATATCATTGATCTTAATTGGATTCCATGTTCTGTTTATGTAGAAAGATGCAATTCATTTTCATTACAACAGGATCATAAAATAAAAAAAATGTTTTTGAAATCTAAACAGTACTGTAGCATGAATGTTAAAGAATATCAATTGCCGGGTAACACCTTCGGGATACCAATTGGGATCCGGTCTTCTCCTTCAGACATTCCCAAATCAAACACAATAACGCCGGCTAATCCAATCCTCGTCGGATCAAATTTTTACTGGTCGTTTGGTTCTCAGATAGAAGAGTAACGACACCATCATGTTTCATTCAAATCACTAAATATGCCACCTTCTGACAATGGAAGGAAATTTACTTTACATGAGTCGCATTACCAGTAGACCAGACAAGAAAATGCAAGCTATGTCATTACCATGTAAAACAAATTTCATCCTCTAAGTAGAGGATAAGGTCAACATAGACAGCCGTCGTAGATAAATCTGCAAGATGCATTTGACATGAGAGAAGTATCCAATAAAGTCCATCTCAAGTTCAGAGTATGCCCAGGAAACTGTTGTCTCCTTTAACAATCCTTTGTTCCGTTACATATGCTGGGGAAAAAAAAAGATCGTTGCTAAGTATTAACGTTGCCGTCTCACTTCGAGGAAACATGTCTTTCCTGGCCCCCATTTCTACCTATCTTTGAGCTCCTGCTCAAATTGGAGCAATTTTTCACGGACAGGCTGTAAAAACAGTTTCAAATCCTGACTGATCTGTAGCATATCTTGCCGTGAGAGATCCTTCTCGTCGCTAAGCTGTACTTGCATCTAGAATAGCAAGACCAAGAGTTTAAAATTAATCATTGTAAAAAAAAAAAAAGAACTGAAATTAATCATTAGGCAGTCTATTTAAAGATAAGAGCAGACTGACAGGCTAGCACAAAAATCCATACAGATGAAAACACAGAGAAATGGTTTGATCAACCACAATTGCCACAGATTAGTAAGTTTATGGGCTATTTGACCTTTTGACAGCCATTTATCACTGTCCATACAAGCAACCAATAGCTGTAGGAATCACTCTATTTCCACATTACTAAATAAAAGACAGATATTTTCTCATCTTTTAGAGAATCTGTTATTTTGATGAGAAGATGATGGAGCAAGCAGCAGGGAGATGCACATCTTTTTTCAGAGGTCATCCTAAATTTCCCAACATTTTCCTGTCAATTCCATCTAGATTTCATTTTATACTCAACACATTTGAGTGGAAATATAGGACCTACCTGCAGGTCATCCAGCTCACCAAATGAAAACTCCGGAAAATCCAAGTGGCCCTTGACCATCCTTTTCTCCTCTTTGACAATCCATTCCCCTAATCCCATTGACATACCAATTCTTTTACGATAGGGTAAATAGATGGAGGAGGGAAAGCAGGCAGTTTAAGTGACACCAGGTTACCTTTAATTTTCAGTGTCAATTCATAGGTATATCCAACACGTTTCTTGTTCCTCACAATTACCAAGAATGCCTGCTCACACAAGTAATAACCATCAGTAGAGAAATAAATTTCCCTCGCATATCAAATACACTTCATAATGAGAAAACAATAATATCATCTGTAAAACAAAACGGTGTGTTTGTGGAGTTCAAAGTATTCAGAAATGAAATATTTGTGCAAGACCTCTTGCTAAATAATAACGAGAAATCAAAGTAAAATAGCAAGAAAAAGCACTAGAAATAATGTGAATCAGAACAAGAGCTTGAATTTAATAGGGCAATTTACATGTGAGTGCATCAGATGATAAGACAGGTAACCAATTATCTCACTTTTTTTTTTTTTCCTGATGTTCAGTCCAATTTCGATCTGCACTAGAGAGTTCTGGTTTGCTTTTTCCTAATATTTGGCATGTATAGGACAATTCAAAGACAAAACACAGAGATTCACAAGAATCAATCAACTTCAAAAACTATGAGGTTAAATAGAAAGCATATTGCAAGATACACAAGTCATGTCATTTCACATGTTTCCCCAGATAAAAACAAAGGAGGAATCATATAGTCAAGAGTAAAATGGAGTAGCTCAACGTGTCAACTTTTCTGTTACATGCTCATATGAAGTCTGGAATTGTTAAAAAGAAGGAAATATGGATATCTCAACTCCTCTAACACTTTTAGTTTTTTTAATACCTAGAGAGGGCCTGTCTAAAGTAGGAATTCCTTATGACCACTAGTAACTTCTATAAAAAAGGCAAATCTCATAGAACTGACTCACTAAGGAAGCAGCAGCTGAATCAATCAATTATCTATTGCTACACTAAGTGGGTGGGCTAGAAGTTGTTGCTATTTATCGTGTAGAGTATCAAAGGCAGGTTTGATTGAGGTGAAAATTTGGATGCCAGACGAAGGCGTCACTTCTGCTTAAGCAGAAACGATAAACAGCCCTTTGGATCACTAACTACGTTTTTAAGAACATTTCTGGAAAAGCATTCATGGGAAAACAAACTTCTCTTGCCCATTTCAAAGATAATGGAGTCTCAATTCAAAAAAGCAATACACAGTAGCAGCAGACAAGATAACCCTTTTATTAATGAAGGGAAATTTCAAGACTTCTATCGGTTGTAAATTCTGTATATGTTACATACTAAAGGTTTTGGTTTTTTGACCTTTCAACATGCATGATGCAACATGGTGTTGGTCTAGTCTAAACACTCCATCTTTACAAATTAAAGTTAAAAAAGAAGAAGAACAAGAACAAGAACAAGAAAGAACTTGCATCACCAGAACATTTCGACACTTGCTATTTGTGCTTTGCCACCAGAGAACTCCAAGGAGCCCACCGACACGAGCAGTTCCTTCAATAAAGGAAAAATCAGAGGCGCGGAAAAAATAATGCGGGATAAAAAGAGAGTAAATGACAGACCTTGATCCGGTGGGTGGCCCAATTATTAAGATTTTTCTCCTCCCATGTTCCAGCCTGCAATTTATTAATTTTTATTTTGTTTCGGATAAATGAAGAGAGGGAGAAGGAAAAAGGATAGGTGTGGGTACCGTATTCCAGACAGAACCGAGGCAGTTCGGTTGAGAAAGAAGGTGTTGAGGGGAGAGCTTCTTAGGAAGAGGAAGAGGAGCTGCGTCAGCTGTTGCTTCCCTCACCCAATGCCTATATGACCCTCCTCCTCCATTCTCTCTCCCTCCCCCCTCTCTCTCTATAAATAATCAATCAAATACTATATAGTAATTTACCTGACAGACCGAAATAAATAAAGAAAGAAAGAGATCAAATTGATACTTAAAAATAAAAATAAAAATATTAGAGAGGTAGAAGGATCAATAACAACCAATTGTTTAAGAAACAATCAATCAAAATCAGATATAAATGGCGGAGGAGCAAAAGGAGAGGCTGCTAATGCTGCTGCTGGCTACCCCTAGTAGGAGAAGAAAAGGTCTCTGGTCGTCGTCTTGAACTCTTTTTGACATTATTATTATTATATTTAAAAAATGATTAATTAATTGATAGCAATGATACATTAATCAACTCGATAGAAAGTGGTAGCACACCGGGGAATCTCGGCCAGAGATACCCCCCACCTCCCCATCTCATCGTTGAAGATTGCTTAAGCTCGTTTATGTGAGAAAATAAACAAGATGGTAAAGCTGGTAGAAGCTCAAAGTGTTATGAATTAGCTAGGGCGATTAACTAATAATCCTCGTAGTCCTCCAACAATCTCCCGTTGTGAAGAAGGATTATCCTATCCTAATGGTATTCCTATTAAAATTAAAAATTAAAAAAAATATACAAATCATTACTCACCGTAATAATATAATTACCGTGTATTTCTCCTTCTCCTTCTTCTTACTTTTTTATTTTATTTTATTTATTTTTTATACAATTTACTCCTTTTTTTCCCTTTCTCATTTAATTTCTAAATTAAATTTAATTCTTATTATTTTGATTATTATTTATTTTATTTTTAATTAAATTTTATTTTTAATTTTATTCATTAATATTTTATTTTAAATTATTTTTATATCAATTTTAGTTCTTATATTTTTTATTGTTATTTTTTTTATTTCATATTATTTTTTTTAATTTCATTCCTTAACATTTTATAAATTTAGAATTTTATTTCATTATTTTTTAAAGTTTACATTCTATGAACTCATATCTATTTTTATGTTTTTTTTTAATTATATTTTTTAAAATTTTATCTTTAATATTTGATTTATGAGAGATTGATCTTTATGATTGTTTCCTCTTTTTAATTTTATAGAGTTATTATGATTATGATTGTATATTAATCTGTGCTAACTTATATATTTTTTATTTTTTTAATTAGCACTTTTCAATATGGTGATATCTAGTAATTTAATTTTATAACTTTATTTAGTTTACTTTATATAAATTTCATAGTTTTTCCTTACATTGTCTAATTTTCTTGCCAATTTAATTATTATCATTGCATTCATTTTTATTATTGAAATTAGTAAAACTTATTAAATACAGCCAAAAATTAACGAGCCGAACCTTATTATTATTATTAAAAAAAAAAAAAACACTTGAATCATGGTATTATAATCTGGTCAGCCAGCCAATGACAAATCGCGAGCCCTGGCTAGTATTTCTCAAAGAAAAGAAAAGGGAGGATAGTATGGAGGAGTCGAAATGTAGTAATGTTGATACGGATGCCATTGTAGTTGTCGGAGAGCATAGCATAGCATAGCTGCTACATGATAGTCGAAGCCCAGAACGGAGGAGAGTCAAGAGAAGACAGAGACGAGGTAGGGATGCCACAATCCACATACAAGTGCATCTCTCCCTTTCCTTTCGAGGTGCATCGTACGGGCACTTCTTGTTGTCTGCCTACCTGACAGGAAGTGACACGACTACACTTCCTTCCATATACAGTATGTATGTATGTATGTATATAGGCATGTATGTATTAATCCAATGTCGTCCCACGTTGACGTCGCATCCACATCCAAATGAATCCACATCACATGCACTGCACCATCAACAAGACAAGCCACCAAGAACCCTTTCTCTGCTGTCTTAAGTTTGACCACACGTTTCATGTTTTCAGTTCACACCTCGTTGAATCAGCTGTCTCATGTTTATAAGGTCATCTTTCTTTCTCTCTAATGACTCGCGTCGAAGTCAAGACAATAATCAAACAGCGCTCTCTTTCCCCCCCTCACTTTCCTTACTCCGCGCCCATCATCATCATCATCATCATCATCCCCGCTCTCTTACCATACAATTAAGAAGCTTTTTAACGTACTTCCTCCTGTATACTTATATTTCTTCATAAATTAATTCATTGCAAGAGATCAGGCTATCTTGCACATTTCCTAAAGCTATGCCCGTTAATTACCAGCCAGTTGTAGATGATGAGACCTCCATCCCCACCAGCAGCAGCAGCAGGGTATAATATATGTATATTTGTAATTAATTTAAGGTCATGAAATCTTCAATATTGTGATTAATTAATTAATTCTTAATATTTGCCTTATTTCTTGTATACACGCACGCACAGATGGATGATGAGGACCAGCTGGTGTACACTCTGGATGATGCCCTCGCTTCTGCGGGCTTTGGAAAATTCCAGTTTCTGGTGCTTGCTTATGCCGGTCTTGGTTGGTTTGCTGAAGCCATGGAAATTATGATCCTTTCCTTTGTGGGTCCTGCTGTCAAGTCCCAGTGGAATCTCTCCTCTACCCAGGAGAGTTTGCTCTCTACGGTTGTTTTTGCTGGCATGCTTGTTGGAGCTTATTCTTGGGGCCTTTTTTCTGATTACTGTGGAAGAAGGCAAGTCCATCTACATATTTTATTTCATATGCCTATTGCCCCGTTGATAATGAATCTGTCTCTCCATTTGTAAACTTGTATCCGTATAGCTTTGCAAATTAATCGATGAAAACTTCATAAATTAATTGCAGAAAACTAGCCATTTTTCTACTTCTGGCAATAAAATTTATGATGCCTTTACTTCTGTCGCTCATGGGCATATTACGTTATTAAAGATGCTTTCTTTTAGTGAGAATCTAATCTAGATTCCATTCATCATTAATATTGAGTTCACCACTTTTCAAATAGAAAGATCTTCAATTTCCATTGCTCAGTTTTGAATAGCTTCTGTGACAATTCAAGGGTTCATTGTGAAGCACAAATCATATTCCTTTATGTCAACCCTGGTGTGTGTGTGTGTGTGTATCTTGATCTTATCTAGTTTTTCTAATTCCATTTTCTGTTTCCAGAAAGGGTTTCCTAGGAATAACTATTATAACCAGTGCAGCTGGATTTTTGAGTACTTTCTCCCCGAATTATGTATCATTGTTGATTCTCCGTTGTTTGGTTGGGGTTGGCCTGGGTGGTGGACCTGTATTTTCCTCCTGGTTTCTAGAGTTTGTTCCGGCTTCACATAGAGGCACCTGGATGGTTGTCTTCTCAACTTTCTGGACATTCGGAACCATTTTTGAGGCTGCACTTGCATGGGTACTGTGTTCTATTTTCTCACTACTACAACTACTATCCAAGCTGTTGTTGCTTCTTCATTTTATTTCTTTGAAGTTTTATTTGACTATCTGAACAAGGTGATTGATACGAATATGGCATTTGCTTTCCCACTCTGATTGTGAAAAAGGTGTTGCTCTTTAATTTTGTTGAATGTTGAAGTCAGTTCCAGTCGTAAGAGAAGAAAGATAATCTGCTTTGTATTCTCCTTCTTTCTTTCTTTTTTGTTTGAACTTCCGTTGCAGGGGTTGTGCGCTTTTTCTCTCTTATTCTTTTGCCTTCTCCATTCTGGTTTTTTGACAGATTTTTCCGTATATGATAAAAGTTTTTGAGGGTTAGGTTGTCAAAAAGTGATTTAAGGTAGAGACTCAAAACTTGATGAATGGGTTTTCAACTGTTGGAACTTTAGGTTTATTCATCCAAGACTTCTAAATTCGACCACTCAAGGAATTGGAGACTCCTGATATGCTTTAGTTTCAATTTACTTTTATCTTATTCCTTTTAAACATTCTCTCTTTTCTTAACGTCTGAAATTCTTTAGTGTCCCTGCAGGGGACTCTTGTCTGCTATTTAGATTCTCCCTTTTTGAACCAGAAAAGTTGCAGAAAAACACATAACCTTACTCTTCATCTTCCATGGTGGTATATGATAGCTGCCTTTTTTCTTCCATACTAATTCATTGATCTGTTAGTATGCACCTCTTGAAGTTATATGTAGTTATTATCCTTGTGCTTTCTCTCCAATGTTTTTCAAATGACATCTTTTTACTGAAAGAAAAAAAAACTGTTCTTATTGAGTATTTTTCTTAAGGTAACTGTATTTCTGTACTTATTGCAGATTGTCTTGCCTAGATTGAATTGGAGGTGGCTACTTGCATTCTCCTCTTTACCATCTATTGCCCAGCTTTTCTTTTATTGGATAGTGCCAGAGTCTCCAAGGTACCTGTCCATGAAAGGAAGAATAACGGAGGCACATAATATTCTGGAGAAGATAGCTCAGCTGAACCAATCGAAACTTCCTCCTGGAATGCTTGTTTCTGATAGTACAATTGGACTGGATGAAGAATCTGCCCCGTCAAAATATGCACCTCTGCTCTCCTCAACTAGAAAACTGGTTTCAGATTTTAAATCAGGCTTCTCATCATTTGTTATGCTTTTCTCATCAAAGTTAATTCGAACAACACTTCTTTTGTGGTTGTTATTCTTTGGAAATGCATTCTCATATTATGGTATCATATTGCTGACTTCAGAGCTAAGTAGTGCGGAAGGAAAATGTGCATCAACTGTCTTGCGGTCAGAAAATCTCCAGGATGACAGCCTCTACATAAATGTATTTATTACTAGTTTGGCAGGTATTGCATGCCTAGTAAACTTTCTCTGCACTTAATGTTGAGATTTGAAAATTGTTCTACAACATGAAGTAATTAGTTCTTACCTTTAAATTTTTATTTAGTATTATCATTTCAAGGAATAATGATCAGGTAAATCTTTTCATAAAAATTTATGTTGTAGAGCTTCCTGGGATTCTTTTATCAGCCATTATTGTGGATAGATTTGGCCGCAAGCTTTCAATGGCATTCATGTTTGTCTTAGCTTGTATTTTCCTCCTACCCCTGGTTTTCCATCAGCATGCGACTTTGACAACAGCATTGTTATTTGGAGCTCGCATGTGTGCCATAGGAACCTTCACAGTTGCTGCAATATATGCCCCAGAGGTAAGTCCTGGAATACTCAATTTTTTTTTGAAGACCTTTTATTAAAAGCAGTGGTTGACTGCTTGAAGATGTACTTCTGTTTTTTTTTTTTTAATTTTTTGTAATGAATCATTGCTTAAATATTCCCCACCTTCATCTTTTTTCTGATCAGGATCAATAATCTTTTCTGTTGAAACCAACTTGAGGGAGGTAGTTTTTAGATGGGAAACATGATAATGCATTTGTTAGAAAATGCAAGTTTCTGGAATCCCTTTCTCATCGCCCTTGTTCTCTCTGTTCTAGTTGCTTATTTTTCTTGCTAATAAAACCATAGATTGATCAATCGGCAATTGGAAAATATAGGAATATGGTTAAGAATGTAATCCACTCTCTTCTCTGCTAAGATTGGCTAGCAGAAATATACATCCTTGTCTCTTTTCATGCTGATCTTGAATGTTTCCTCTATTTTATTTATATACTGGAATGATTCTGGAGTCTTTTGGGAGTGAATAACTCTCATCATAGTCAGTCAGCATACAAAATGAATTGCTACTGCTCTTAAAAAGATTTTGTTTTGAATTCTACGAAATTGATCCGTTTCTTGTCCATCATCAAGTTGCCGCATCCTTTGAATTGATCCTTCATTATTCTATCTTGAATCCATTAATAGGAATAATATGTCATTGCATTTGGAAGGTGATTTTGTTGTAACCCTGTCTTCATTAGAATTAGCCAATAACATGGTCATGACCCATGGAAATTGATTGCTTTTCCATTGTGCTTAATGCCTTTCCAATTTGCTTCAAGCACCTTTAAGTTGACCTTTGAACTGGTTTTAAATAATTTATTTGTGGTAATTTCCTTTTTCTCTAGGTGTATCCAACGGCTATTAGGGCAACTGGGGCAGGAGTTGCAAATGCTGTAGGGAGGATTGGTGGCATGGTATGCCCTCTTGTGGCAGTTGGACTAGTGGCGGGTTGCCATCTTAAGGAAGCTATCATTTTGTTCGAGGTTGTGATTGTTATTTCAGTAGTCTGTGTCCTGCTCTTCCCATTTGAGACCAGTGGGCGGGAATTGAGTGACAGTTTAGCTGCATCTGATCCAAACAAGTAGTTGTTGGGTATCAAATTTATACCCATTCAAGCATAGTGAAAACTAGATGTATTTTCTTGTATTTGCTATTTGATTGTTTAGAACAGGAAGTCCATGTATCAGATCACGGTTCTGCCAAATTGGCTATGTCTAGGAAGGGAGAACAAATGCTAATCCTTTAACATAGATAAATATGTATATGCCTATTCCCTCGTCGCGCAAGGTTGATTTAAGTATGTATAGCAGAGTACGAGGCGACATGTATCATTTACTTCCTTGCCTTGCCAGTTCAAATTCAGGAGTTGAATTCTTTTTAATTTCTCCTCTCATTGAACATCTATGGAACGAGAACAAGAAGCTCTGAAATGACAAGTCTCTATCTATAAAACATCAAAATATATTGACTTAAATCACTGTAACCCGTCGTGATTAGCTTTGTCTATCAATGAATCTCGCACAGTAATATCATGCTTTTCAATTTTTAACGGTGTTGTTGCATAATTTTTCGAGTGAGGAACGGGTTGATGAAAGTCTCATGTAAGTTGAAAACGAAGAAATTTGGATGTAAAGGCCATCTCAGAAGTGGACAAAAAAAGTTGTCTTCACTTGTATTTCCAGGAGTGCTAAACAGCACTATCCTGCTTTTCCCGATATAGAGTGCTCGAAGTTACTAGCATCAGATCATACTGAGTTGGCTAGCTCGCTAATGGTGCTTACCCTGGGACACGGCTAGCTTGACTTCCGGGACCCAAGACAGCACCCTTCCAACTTTGGAGCTCAACGATGCTTGTGATTTATTATGTGGTTATTAGGGGAAGCTATGGGTTGTTATTGCGGAGCAGCTGATCAATGCCTGTTATTACCTTGTCCGCAAGATTAACATGCAGTGCAAAATCAGCCAGTCCACTTCATCTTTTATTTCTTCCTTGTGGGTGTCAGCACGTGAATCAGTAACTGGCCGCACCAGCCTTTCTCATATTCTGAAGTTGACTACACACTTAACTTTCAATATCTCTAGGCTTTCTACGTGATCCACAGCTTTCAGACTCACACGCCTGCCTGCATCAAAATCTCTTGTAAATATCCCAGATTCCAGCTCCTAGCGGGTGAAGAAGAATCTATTAGCTCATAGGTGGTACGCTACCATTAATTGTCAATTAATCACCTTGTTGACTTACTTTTAAGATCAAGGAGTCTGGCCCATCGATGCTCTTAATTAATTTGCAGGTCTAAATTTTAATATGCCTGCTGCCTACGTGGGCATCATATGAAGTGTGTTAAATTTAACGCCGAGTAGACCAGTCGTGGAATTAACCACTGGGAGAGTGTCAGAAATTCAGAATAGTCACACTAATACAAGAGAGGATGCAGTAAAGAGAGCAAAAACAATTGGTTAACAGCCTGCAAAAACAACATGAACCAAGCATTTTCAGTGTCTGGTCATTTTTATATATGTTTTTCAAAAGAGAAATTCTAGTTTCTCTTTATCTTTTTGGGTTATTCCAACCGAAATTGCTTCAGTGCAGGCTTAACGTTCTTTCCTGCCAAAAGTGGTTTATCTGCGGGCTTAAGAAAAGGTATTTGTTCATAGTTATATTTGCAAAATGTTCATAACATATATATGTATCATATGCTCTAAACATACCTTGTTCACAGTTGTTTTTCTTCCCTTTTCATGTTCTTTTTTTCGATTATCGAGATCGGCACTGGTTGTGTGGTACCGTAGCTAATGCAGAAGGATTGAATAGTCGGATATGGATATGTTGATTTGTATTACGTACAAAGCTCATCATCTACATTTTTGAATCAGATGTACAGGTCAAAGCTCAAGAAGAAGAGGCCTGGCTGTGTCAAATAATATATATGAAAAAACTGGACGTAACTTTTGATTAGATCATTGAGGAAATTCTACAAGTTCAATAATGGATTAGCTCGTTGTGACTAGTTCGTGGTATGGAAAGCTTTTAAATTAAGCTCAGAATATGCTTTTTTTGTCAGTCTTATTATTTTCTTATTTAATTTCCTATTAAGGTTCCTCTTCCATTTTGATTTGGTCCGTTGCAGATCTATTTAAGCTACCGTAATCTTTTCTCTTAATTCAGATGAGAAATGAAGTACGGGTAGGGTTCGTGTTTTTAACCATTTTCGTGAATTCGATACTCTTGTCTTCTTTGATTCTTAACCTACTTGGGTTTGATTGTGTCAGCAGGCAAATCAAAAACTTGTCGACACCAGGAAATTATAGAAACTGCACGTTGTTACTCATCTTCTAGTTCTACTTCTTCTCGGATACTCAATTTCCTCCATCCCACAAGATCAATCACTCGACACCAAAGCTTTCGCATTTTCATACAGGGAATTTGAGAGGAGCGAAACGGGTTTTTCTTGTATAGACATACCAAAAAATGCTATTTGTTTTTGTGATTTAAAAAATATTAATTTATTTTATTTTTTTCGTTTAAAATTATTATTATTATTTTTATATATTTTCAGATTTGATATTAAAAATAATTTTTTTTACAAAAATATAATTTTAATATTTTTTCAAATAATTTTTTTTAAGAAATAACTCCCATCATTCCAGCAAACACTCTTAACGTGGGATCGATGAACCGTTACTGATCTGTTTATGGGTACGGGGAGCAACTAGCTGATGATGAGATCCACTTGTCTGCTCTTGCCTATACTCTTACTTTGGCCACACCAACCATGCCTTCGCTTTCTCATTTTCCATGTTTAACTATGTATTTCGATCACTTCTATATTACCACCCTCGTGTGTGTGTGTGTGTATGTTCTTGTATCCTCTTCTTTTCAACTGAAAGAGTCATCCTGTCCTCTCCAGGTACTGGACAATTGTAATGGTAACAACCGTATATATGTTAGCGCAAAGAAGACTCTCATTTCCTAGTTTCAGGTTAGTTCATATTTTCTTGATTATATGTTCTAATGCGCAGCTCAGCTCCATTTATGCATCTTCCAAGAAAGTGTCACAGCAGCATTAGTGTTTGGTGTTGTTTGATTCGTGTCCATGTGTACCCAAGCAATTATTATTAACAAGTAAAGCTTCATAAACTTATATCCAGTTGGCCGCTTCTGTAAGGTATTCAGTCTTTTGCTTTTTTCAATGATTGATACTTCACTATTGATCCTCTTTCTTGAGTTGAAACTACAAGTAATTTGGTTTGTGACGTAAAAGCAGTGATATATAACATGGATCTCTACTGCTATGTGCCAGTGTATATTATGGCAAGAATATCAACAATATATGGTAATCAAATTGTAACAGAATATCTTGTATTTATTGTAGACTACAAATTAAGGATTAAAAACAGTAAATTAGAGATTATTAAATGTATTTTAGAGGATTGAATTCTTCTGGGAGAAAGAAAGGAAACGAAGAACAATTTTACATTGAAATCTGATATTTGTAAAATAGTATCAGAGCCAATTATTTTGATCTAGATCTTTGTTCTTCTCTTCAATCTACATACTGAATTCATGATCAGTATTTGGTGATTTTTTTTAGGGTTCCTAGGATGTTAGAAGAGGCTTTTCTTATTCGATTCAATGGCAAAAACTATGCTAGTTGAGAATTTCAGTTTCATATGTTTGTTAAAGGGAAAGAATTATGGGGGCATCTCGATGGATCTTCACTAGCACCAACCAATCCACAGGAGCTAAGTATATGGACTGCCAAGGATGCGAAAATGGTCTCTTGGATATTGGGGTCTGTCGAAACCCATATGATCAACAATCTTCGATCGTTTGGCACAGGGAAGGAGATTTGGGACTACTTCAGACGCATCTATTCCTAGAACAATTCGGCTAAAAAATTTCAAGTTGAAATGAGTATTGCCAATTACAAACAAGGTAATCTCTCAATTGAACAATTCTATGCTGGATTTCTAAACCTATAGAGTGAATATACTGGCATAATTTACTCTAAAATACCAAAAGAGAGTTTAGAAGCACTATACCTTGTTCATGTCGAGAGCCAGAGGGACTAGTTCTTGATGAAGCTCCAGCCAGAATTTGAGGCCGTGAGAGCTAGCTTGATCAACCGAAGTCCAATGCCCACTTTGGATGAATGTTTGGGGGAACTATTGCGGGAAGAACAACAACTCGCCACTCAACATGAGTTGACTTAGGACACTGTCACGGAGATGAATGTGGCTTATATTGCTCAAGGAAGGGGACGACAGAGGGGTGTGAGTGTGCAGTGTTTTAATTGCAAAGAATTAGGGCACATTGCCAGAAATTGCAGCAAGAAATTCTGTAATTATTGTAAGAAAGAGGGACATGTAATCAAGGAATGTCATCTGCAACCATAGAATCAACAAGAGTTTACTGTGCAGTTAAAATTTGGAGCTGCTTCTATGGCTGTCACAGCTGTGTCCTCACCGTCGACACCACAATCTTTATCATCGCTGAGCTCTTCGTCAGGCACTCTCACTCCCGAAATGGTGCAGCAAATGATAATATCTGCTTTCTTTGCACTCGGGATTTCTGGTAAGAAAAATAAACTTAGCTTTCCCTTGGATTCAGCACATAATAAACAATGGTTAATGGATTCAGCAGCGTCGAATCACATGACCAACAATGAAAATGAGTTGTGTAATGTGTGAAAATACATGGGTAATCAGCATATACAGGTAGCAAATGGTGATAATTTGCCGATTTTATCGATTGAAAATTTAGGGTCTTATTTCAAGAATATTTTTATGTATCAAAATTATCCACAAGTTTACTCTCTGTTGGTCAAATAGTAGAAAATAATTGTGAAATTCACTTTAATCGTCATGGTTGTTGTGTGCAGGATCAAGTGTCAGCGAAGGTGATCGCGAAGGGACCTAAAGTGGGACGTTTATTTCCAATACAATTTTCTATTCCTAGTATTAATTCTTGTGCTTATTCTACTGTCATTAATAATCCTCATTTTTGGCATAAGAAATTGGGGCATCCTAATTCTAATGTATTGACTCATCTTATGAAACATGGATACTTGGGGAATAAAAATTCTTTTTCAACAGAATTTTTGGATTGTAGTTCTTGCAAATTGGGTAAAAACAAAGCATTATCATTTCCTTCACATGTTGTTCGCACCTTATTAATTGATTCTTCGGTACCTACTCGATTTTAGGTAGAAGCTCTATCAACAATCGTTCATCTAATTAATTGTTTGCCTTCTCAAGTTCTAAACTTTGCATCTCCATACTCTATTTTATTTGGTGTTATTCCTGAGTATGATTCCCTCTATATTTTTGGGTGTGTTTGTTTTGTTCACTTACTATTTACTGAACGTAATAAACTTTCAGCCCAAGCTTCTCGTTGTGCTTTTCTAGGATACAATAATTCTCATAAAGGGTTTGTGTGTTATGATGCAAATGCTCATAAAATTCGTATCTCTCGAAATGTGATTTTATTTGAAAATCAAAATTTTTTTCCTTCTTGTCCCTCAACAGAATCCACTCCTAACCAGCTTTCTATATTTGATGATGATAGTCCATCTTATATCTTTGAATGTTTTAAGCTAGGAATTGTATATCAAAGACGTCATCCACTATCCACTTAGCCCTTTCCGGACACAGAACCGACACCTGATCATTCCCCTCAACTAAGACGTTCAACTCGACTTTCACGTGCCCCAAACAGGTATGGATACTCAACAACTACTATTAATAGTACTTTTATACCTAAGACTAATGCCCAAGCTTTTACATAAGACTGTTGGTAACGGGTCATGAAAGAGGAACTTAGGCCATAATCACACATGAGATAGTGTTTCTTATCCTATTGGAATTAAACTTATTGGTTGCAAATGAGAATACACAATTAAATTCCAACCTGATGGATTTGTGGAACGATATAAAGCACAGTTGGTGGCTTTTAGAAATTGTCAGGCATATGGTATTAATTATGAGGAGACATTTGCACTTGTGGCTAAAATGACTACCATACGCACCCTTATGACAATTGCTGCTTCCAAGAGATGGCCACTTCGTCAAATGAATGTAAAAAATGCATTTTTACATGGAGACCTGAAAGAGAATATTTATATGACCCCTTCTGGTATGTTTACTCACCCATATGATAAAGTCTATTGGTTGAAACGATCCCTATATGGTTTAAAACAAGCACCAAGGGCATAATTTGAAAAATTTCGCACTACTCTTTTGAGACTTAAATTTATTCAGAGCCAATATGATTCCTCTCTGTTTCTTCAGCAAACTACTACTGGTATTGTTGCTCTTCTGGTGTATGTGGATAATATTATCATTACAGGATTTGACATTCCACTCATTGAGGATTTATAGCGTTCTCTTAATAATGAATTTTATATGAAGGATCTGAGACACCTTTACTATTTCCTTGGTCTACAGGTGCACTCTATGTCCAATGAGATTTCTCTACATCAGCATAAATACTCCCAAGAGATTCTTCTCTTGGGCGGTCTTGAATCAGGGAATAACGTTCTTACACCTCTCGAGATTAATTTAAAACTTTGTCAGAATAATGATGACATGTTACCTAATCCCTCCATATACAGGCAATTGGTGGGCGATTTGAATTATCTAACCATTACTCAGCCAAATATTTCTTTTGCAGTACAACAAGTCAGTCAGTTTTTACAGGCTCCTCGTCAACCTTATTTAGCTGTTATCCGAAGAATTCTTTGCTATCTTAAAAGCACATTTGGAGGAGGATTATTTTTTCCTGCTGATAATTCATTACAATCAACAGGTTATCGTGATATAGATTGGGCAGGGTGCATGGATACACGTCGGTCTGTTACTAGGTGGTGTATGTTTCTTGGAAATGCTTTAATTTCATGGAAAAGCACAAAGCATGACCGAATCTCAAAATCTTCCACAGAATCTGAGTATCGAGCTATGTCCTCCGCATGTTCTGAAATTGTGTGGCTCCAGGGTTTGCTACGTGAACTTGGTTTTTCTCAGCACAATCCTACACCTCTTCATGCTGATAACACAAGTGCTATTCAGATTGTTATTAATCCTGTGTTTCATGAACGCACTAAACATATTGAAGTTGATTGTCACTACATTCGTGAAGCTCTTGATCATAATATTCTTACACTACCTCATATTTCTACCGAGCATCAGACAACTGATGTCTTTACAAAGGCCTTGTCTCGGCCTCGACATCAACTCATGATTGACAAATTAATGCTTCTTAATTGACCAACATCAATTTGAGGGGGGATGTCAGTGTATATTATGGCAAGAATATCAACAATATATGGCAACTAAATTGTAGCAGAATATCTTGTATTTATTGTATTTATTATAGACTACAAATTAGGGATTAAAGACAGTAAATTAAGGATTATTACATGTATTTTAGAGGATTGAATTCTTCCGGGAGAAAGAAAGGAAATGGAGAACAATTTTGTATTGAAATCTAATATTTGTGACACTATGCTAATGAATGAGCCAGTTGAGACCTCTACCGGGGTAAGCGCTGAGATTTCTTAATGATCATACAACCAATCTTGAAATTAAATATGTATAAAACATGATAATTTTTTGTTTGTTTGTTACCCTGTGGCCGTGACAATTTTTTGCTTTCTTTGGTATGTTATTGACCGGCCACCACATAGATGGATGGGGAAAACCTTGTATACACTTTGGATGAGGCGCTTGCTTCTGTGGGATTTGGGAAATTCCAACGTCTCGTGCTTGTTTATGCTGGACTTGCTTGGTTTGCAGATGCAATGGAAGTTATGATTCTCTCTTTTGTGGGACCAGCGGTCAAGTCCTAGTGGGATCTCTCATCAAGCCAAGAGAGTCTGCTATCAACTGTTGTTTTTTGTGGCATGCTTATTGGATCATTTTTTTGGGGACTCGTTTCAGATCATCATGGAAGGAGGCAAGCCATCATTTCCTCCCTTATTCCTTGCATTAATTATATGATGTGCCTTGCTAATAATCTTCACTGTTTCCTTGACGTGTAAAGTTAAGAATCCTTCATAATGTCTGTATGGATATATTTGTTGATATTGCATAGCTTCAAGAATATGGAAAAAACTTACACAAACTTTTCTGATGCTTCTATGGTAGATCTTTCTCTATTTAAGGTTTTGGGTTGACAAAATCTGCTCTTTCAAAGTTCCAATTACACAGTTTTGCAATATTTAGTGGTTTTCCTATTATTTTTTGCTGTTTTGCTTGCTTTTAATTTAAAGTTTATGAAGTGCAAATGATTTCCAAATAGGCAAACTGGCAAGTATTCTGTAAATACCCTTCTCATTACACCATCAAAGCTAAAGATCAAGTTTCCATCAAGTGTTGATCCATTCTGCTATAGATGTTACTGTACAAATACGATGTTTTTCTTTGGAACCATCCGTTTGGATTTGAATCTTTGCACTAGACTCCTACAAACCCATGGTTAAATATTTTACCTCATCTTACAAGTTGTTTTAGTTCCATTTGGTCTTTCTAGGAAGGGTTTCCTAGGAGCAACTCTTTTGACTTGTGGAGCTGGATTGTTGAGTGCTTTCTCCCCAAATTATGCATCTCTGGTGATTCTTCGTTGTTTGGTTGGCTCCAGGCTGGGTGGTGGAAGTGTATTGAGCTTTGGTTTTAGAGTTTGTTCCTGCTTCACATAGAGGAAAAAGGATGCTTCTACTCTCATGGTTCTGGGCATTTGGGACAATTTTTGAGGCTTTACTTGCATAGGTGTGTACCATGTCCTGAATTCTGAACAAAAAAAGTAGCTGAAAAAAACTTGATTTTATTATAAACGCTCATGGTAGCAAGTGTTAAAGGCCATTTTTCCTCATCATTATCTGATATTGTGGTACATTGCTCGGCTAATATTACATTACAGTGTCTGTACAAGCTGGGCAGCATGGGGCATGCTAAAATTGCACAAAACTCATAAGAGAAGACAAGTTCAGATATTAAAGTCATTTATGCCTCACATGTCTTATCACCCGGGAAATTCTTTTCTTCATAATCAATTGTATTCTATAATTCTTGCAGATGGTAATGCCAAGGTTGAGTTGGAGATGGCTACTCGCAGCATCCTGTTTACCAGCATTTGCTCTGCTTCTCTTTTATTCTCATGTACCAGAATCTCCAAGGTATCTATGCATGAAAGGCAGAATAAATTATGCATATAATATTCTGAAGAAAATAACTCTGCTCAACCAATTAAAACTCCCTTCTAGAGAGCTTGTTCCTGATAGTACAATTGGACAGGATGAAGAATCTGCAACATCAGAATATACCCCTCTCCTCTCCACCACTGAAAAAAATGGATTTGGATTTTAGATCAGGATTCCAATCATTTCTTATGCTTTTCTCATCAAAACTAATCCGAACAACACTTCTTCTCTGGGAGTTACTCTTTGGAAATGTATTCTCATATTATGGTATCATATTGCTGACTTCAAAGTGAAGTAGTGGGCAAAGCAGATGTGGCTCAAATCTCTTGAAATCAGAAAATCCTGACAGCCTCTACATAAATGTATTTATTTCTAATTTGGCAGGTATTGCATGCCTACTCTCTTCATCTCTATGCAATTAATGTTTGACATTTTGAGAATTGTTCTGCAATGTGATATATACTATATATCTCTTGTCTCTAACTTTCTTGTACAGTTACCAAATTAAGCAATGCATGATAACATGTTTTCTTATAAATCTATAATATTGTAGAGCTTCCTAGGATTCTTTTGTCAGCAACTATTGTAGATAGAATTGGCCGCAAGCTTACGGTAACTGTTACGTTTGTCTTGGCTGGTATCTTCCTTTTACCTCTAGTTTACTATCAGTCTGCAACATTAACGATGTCATTCTTGTTTGGAGCTCGAATGAGTGCCAAAGTAGCCTACTCAGTTGCTACAATATATGGTCAGGAGGTAAGCCCTATAATACTTTGTTCAGGGCATTTTATCCGTAGCAAGATGCTGACTGGGTAAAAAGTTCCCATCATCTCAGTCTTAACTTCCGTGATCATTTTTCTTTTGACTTTTGACTCCAAAATGCATTTGTTAGAAACCTCTACACACACATCTGAGGGGCAGGGAGAATTGGTTCTGAATAATTGATTTATACTGGTATCGTTTCCATCTAGTTATATCCGACATCCGTCAGGGCAACTGGTGCTGGAGCTGCAAATGCTGCGGAGAAGGTTGGTGGCATGATATGTCCTCTTGTGGCAGTTGGCCTGGTGACTAGCTGCCAGATTACAAAAGCCATCATCCAGTTTGAGGTCTTGATGGCTATTTCAACAGTATGTGTCATGTTCATCCCAATTGATACCAAGTGACATAAATTGTGTGACAGCATAGATGTATCTGATTCAAAACAGGTTGTCATTGGGCATTAAATTCTACCCCTTCAACCATTGTAGAAAAGAAATGTATTTTGATTCCTTACATTAGATAAATATCTACCAGCTCATTGCATGCCCTAGGTTGATTCTGACCATAGCAGAACGCTGATTGACATAATTTTCTTTTCTGAAGTTCAAGTCTTAGGAGTTGAAAATGTTTATCTCTTTTGCCGTTGAATACCTTTTGAGCTAAAGCAGCAAAAACTGTCATGACAAGTCTCCAAGGACTTGCGATCCTGCTCTTGCTAGTTTCTTAAATATTGCAAAAGCAGTCGTCTAAAGATCTTTGACTTGTTCGGTGATGTTTTCTAACCTTCCATTTTCTCATGTTTGATTACGCATTAAAATAATTACCAAAAAATAATTAATAGATAAAATTGCCAAAACCTTCGCCATTGATACTCATGTCTTCACCTTCTCACTTCATTAGTTTCATCTTCTTGGACGCAGAAAAGGGAAAATAAACATTAACAATGCACTACTCAAACTTTTTACACATCACGAAACTGTGCTCCAAAACTTCTCATCTACCAAAAATATAAAATGATGTAAGCTTGTAAACAAGTAGTACAAAGCTAAACACAACCAATGCCATAGACCAAGTAATATTGTGTACTATTTTCTTCTCTTATGGAGGCAGGACTGCCTATAAAATCTTAAACAAGCTAAATCGATACAGTCAAGGATAAAATAACTAATCACAGCCAAAAAAGGACGCACCCCGGTTAGAAAAGGCTAGAATTCTCTACACCATCATCATCCAAAACGCCGCCAGTCACCATACTTGCACTCCGGTTAGAGCCAGCTCGAGGAAGAAGTGGTGTAGTAGGGGTTATGCTACCTGAAGCCGCAGCTCCGACCAAGGAATTTGATTGTTGATTCTGAATCCATTTCCTTATCGAATATAAATCTGCTATGTCTTCATTGTCATCTAATAGATGTTCAATCTCGTCCCTCACCTGATAATAAACAGACAAGTCATTATTGATGAGAGAATACAGAAAGTAAATTTAGAATCAGCATCAACTCTAAACGTCTTTCATGACGTCTGTTAGCTTTATGTACAAAAACCATTTTACTTTGCCGTGCAATATTTAAGTGATAGATTTAAAAATAAGTTTGGAAAAAAATGATGTGCAAAATTTATTAGAGTTTTATGAACATTACAGAGACCAAATATATTTTTGAAGATAATTTCTAGCAATAACAAGAATAGCGGAAACAAACTTCACTTTCATAAAGATCCCATGCATTTGAGTAGATACAGGGAGAGAAGAAGATTGTACACACAAGTACATGGTCAAATAATTCCTACATTCCAGCTCCCAATTTCTTATCCATACAATCTGAGATTACAAATCTTATGATAATGAAAAAGAGATATAACCATTTTAAATCCAAGTTTATAATGAAATAGAAAAAAGAAAAGGAAGGAATAATTAAAATTCATCGAGAAAAGAAGATGCTGGATGCTTTCTTGATCTATTTTGTACATGTGTGCACACCTAGACATACAATTCATTGAAAGGAAAGAGGATCTACTGGAAAAACTACTAAAGATTCTATTTAGAAATGCTATCTCTTTAAAGGAAGATCAACAACTTTCTCATTCTCTCTATCCATTCTTGATCCTCTCCATTAATAATCTTATGATCAAACACAAGTCCAAACAAGAAAAGAAAGTTCAAAACTTGAAGATGTAGCTTAACTAATCAGGTTCTAAGTTTGCTTTATAGAAGTTATTGCTTCGAGTCTCTCAAATATCAGGACTACTGGAGGATTATATGGTTGTTAATTTCAGGATCCATATTATTAGTCTAGGTCCACGTAAGTTAGCCGGACACCAACATTAAACGTGTGCACACCTAGACATACAATTCATTGAAAGGAAAGAGGATCTACTGGAAAAACTACTAAAGATTCTATTTAGAAATGCTATCTCTTTAAAGGAAGATCAACAACTTTCTCATTCTCTCTGTCCATTCTTGATCCTCTCCATTAATAATCTTATGATCAAACACAAGTCCAAACAAGAAAAGAAAATTCAAAACTTGAAGATGTAGCTTAACTAACCAGGTTTCAAGTTTGCTTTCTAGAAGTTATTGCTTCGAGTCTCTCAAACATCAAGACTACTGGAGAATTATATGGTTGTTAACTTTAGAATCCGTATGATTAGTCTAGATCCACGCAAGTTAGTCGGACACTAACATTAAACAAAAAAAAAAAAAAGAAAAAAAAAACTCAAATTGCTTCAGATGGAAAATACAGTGCCCCAACTTCTATCCTTTAAATAATCAGTCCAAAATTCTGCCTTCCATGTTAAAATCCAGGCAAAAAAAAAAAAAAAAAAACCCCCCGCTTTCCACGAATTGCAGCATTTCCCTTCCTTTTTTTTTTTTCTATGATTTGATTTGATTTATCAACAAATCTGAATACTGATAAATGATTTTTCTCCTTGTATTGTGTCTGTAAATGATTTATCAACAGATTTTTTTTTTAATTTGAATATCACAATTCCAGAATCCACCAGTTTCTTCTCCTTCTCTAAGTGTTTTTCCCACCTCCTCGACCAAACCAAATTACCTCTCATTTTCTAAATTTTATGGCGGTCAGGTCTAGAGCTGGCGGCTTTAATGGGCCTCTCCGGCTAAGGCTTGGGCTGGTGACCTCAATGGGCGTTGCTCTCGAGTGATGGTCCTGGACTCGTCACAAATCTATAAAAAGAAAGTACAGTCAACGAAAACAAAAAGAAAAAACAATTCCCCAACGGAGAAAAGGGCAGACTCGGAACCAGAACAGCCCATTAAATGAAAATGAAATGAAAATTTAGAACCCTAAAGACCGCAACCCTCCTCCGTCCGTTCTCAAAGTCAGGTCTAGACCCTTCCTCCTCTCTCAAGCCCTCCCTCTCTAGCTGTAACTGCAAATTCTGTGCTTCGCTTTCTGTTTTTCAATAATAATAATAACAAGTAGCAGTACATAGCAGTGGATGGGTAAATAAAAGAAAACAAATAAATGATGATCCACATAATCAGACGAGGATCCGCTCGATCCACTATTTCTAAGGGTACGTTTTTTCTTTATTTGATCTTCTTCTTTTTCTTCTAATTCAATCTGTATATTATTGTTGGTTCTATCCTACAGTCCGAAGAGAGTTATTGATGATGATGATGCCGCCCCATTTTGGATGTAAATTGGATAGGTAACTTGATGGAGAAAACAAATTGAAAGTTTTGCAAAAACAAAAAAATATCGTGGAAATCTTTGCTGCTGTTCTGAACCAATAATTTGTTTTTTCCTTCTCTTATTTCGCGTGGAAGTTTATGTACAGTATCTAGCAGTAGGAGTCTTTGTAAAGTGAGTCTCTCTTCACTGCTGTTGCATCAAACAGACATGCTCCTAAACCTGCATATCGCTTCTTGACAGTGTTTGATGAGGTGGCCAATGCCATACATGGGGCGAATATGCAGTGGCGTGCAAGGTCATATGCCGCGTCGGTTCCTTCTCACATGCCAAAAAGTCACAAAGCTCAGAAGAGAGTTTCCAAAGATGACCGGCGAGCTATGGTGGAATCTTATGTAAACAAGTAATCCCCCCCCCCTCCTTTGTTTTTTCCTCTAACCAGCTTGATTTATTATATCATATTGCAGCTGGTAACTTTTTATTCCATCTGCAAAGTTGCTAAATTTGGATTTTTATAGTTGAGGGAAAAAATTGTTAGTTTAAGACAACGAAATAAAATAAAGGGGGTTTGTGATTACTTTGACTTGTCAACTTATCATGAAAATTGATTACTTTGATGCGACTTCAAGGTTCATCACTGATATTGTTTTTCAGTAAAAATATTGGGATGCTATGCAAAGTTGAAGTCTAGATACATTTTCCTATATTCAATCTGGACGCCTAGAAAGTTATTCGAAGTCGATGAGGAAATTGGAGATTGTTCTTGCAAGAAGTGCCCACTTTTAAGATTATAACTACCTTTCAGACATTGTCATCATTGGTAGTAAATTTGAAGACTACAATTTTGTGTGGAATCTTACCAATGCTTTGATTGAATGAGTTCTATGTTGTGTTAATATGAAAGTTATTGTGGGACCGAATTATTATATTGCCATTACCTTTTTCAGGTATATAGAAACACATGTTGGAAAATTTCCATCCATTTCTGGTGACCGTCTCTTTTTCCTCCCAGTCTTTCTTGTGCACTTGCCTTTTCTGTTTCTTTCACCAAGAATTTGCTCGAGAATTGTTTAGGGTAGTCCTCTCAGAGTTTTCTTGATAGAGTATTGTCCAGTTGAAACTTGAATTTGTTTCACATGTTTCTTCGATAGTTTTTCTGGCTGCATAGAGTTATTTGAATTTATGTTAGAGCTCAAGGATTTAAATAGCCTTGCACCTTACGAAAGAAACAGTTAGGATCGCCCAGCAGTTACATCAAAGTTAAGTTATGAGCAGGAGAATTAGATAAAAATGTTACTATTGAGGGCAGTCTCATGCTATCTAACTTTTGTGTGTAATCTTACCAATGCTATGATTGCATTGAATGAGTTCTATGCTGTGTTAATATTAAAGTTATTGTAGGAGGGAATTATTATATTGCCATTACCTTTTTCAGGTACAGGGAAACACATGCTGGAAAATCTCCATCCATTTCTGGTGACCGTCTCTATTTTGCTAGGAAAGCTTTTAAAGAACTAGATATAGAATCAATGTTTTCATCCTCAAACAGTGGAAACAAGAGCGTTTTAGGAAAGGAGCTTCCTATCGTGCGTGAGCCGTTGGTTAAAGTTAAGAACATGTCACCTGGAGGTGCAATGTCAGATATGAGAACTCAATGTGACCCACGTGCAGTTCCTCTCAATGATGTAGGTGACACAAGCTACAGATATCTAGAAGTGGAGGGAGGGCTGCAAACTTGTGAGAAGATGGTCTCTCAAGAGTTTGGAAACCCCATTTCTCCTGTAAGTGTTACATGTTAATTGCACTGTCTTAATTTTCATGTAGGAGGCATAATTTAAGGGGGAGCATACTAGACTCAAAGATCTTGCATTGAAATATTTGGCTGTCGCACTGGTCCAACAACGTTCAGAGTTTGATGTTTGGATGCTAATTGCTTGTTAGTCTGCTAAGTCAGAAGTTGAATGCTCCACATTTAAAAATGCTTTCAGTTACATGGAATTATTATATTGCCATTACCTCTTTCAGGTACAGGGAAACACATGCTGGAAAATCTCCATCCATTTCTGGTGACCGTCTCTATTTTGCTAGGAAAGCTTTTAAAGAACTAGATATAGAATCGATGTTTTCATCCTGAAACAGTGGAAACAAGAGCGTTTTAGGAAAGGACCTTCCTATCGTGAGGGAACCGTTGGTTAAAGTTAAAAAGCCTGTCATCTGGAGGTGCAATGCCAGATATGAGAAGTAAAAACTGCCGTTGAATACCTTTTGATCTAATGCTGCAAAAACTGTCATGACAATTCTCCATGTTCTTGCGATGCTGCTCTTCGGAGTTTCTTAAATATTGCAGAAGCAGTCGTCAAAAGATCTTTGACTTGTTTGATGATGTTTTCTAACCTTCCATTTTTTCATGTTTGATTACACATTAAAATAATTAGTAGACAAAATTGCTCAAACCTTCGCCATTGAAACTCATGCCGTCACCTCCTCACTTAATTAGTTTCGTCTTCTTGGACGCAGAAAAGGGAAAATAAACATTAACAATGCACTGCTCAAACTTTTCCGTACCAAACTTCTTTGAAGCAGCTAAATGAATCATTCGGTGCCATGCAGGGGATCATAAACCTCTCAGCAATTAGTGAAAACCTAAACAACAAAAAAAAGTTGGAAACAGAACACCCAACATTTGCAGCCCTCTGTTTAGTTGCCATCGAAGGGGAAGAAAAAATCAGTATTACATGAATGTAGAGTTCATGTTTTTCAAGTCCCAAGAAAAAAAGAAGAGTAAGAGTGAAGAAACAAAAATGTAACACTTTGGTGTGGAGAAAAAGAAAAGCACAGGTAATTTCATGGAATTAATATGCTCCCTCACTTGTGTACTTGTAAGACTACTGCACTAGGATTCGTAGAAAAGCCAATTGTTTGGAGAATCCATATCATTAAACACACATCTGCAGCTGGCAAAGAGCTAGACTTGTGAACCAAGTAGCTTCTTCCATCTGGCATAACCAAGAGCAAACAGGAAAAGAAACAAAAATCCGGTTGAAGAACCTCCAACAAAGTAGCCAAAAATCCCATTTATCTGATACAACCGACAAGGAATGTTCATGCCAAGCATCCCAGCTATCAAGGTGTCCACTTCAATTACAAAAGACGCCACGGTAGTGTTAGGAACTTCGACCGGTAATGTTTTGATAGTTGTTCATTGGAAGCTAAGCACATTAATATAATATTTAATATGATTCGACAAACTGCTTATATTCACGGAAGAAGTCATTCTTATTATATAGGGAGAGAACAAGATTTTACAACAATGAAGGAAGAGAAATCATTCACTGTACTCTCCTCCCATCACTCCTCTTCTTTCTTAACAGTGTTGCAATGGCAGTCACTACTTGTTACTCTTGACAACTCACTCTCTCCTATATTCCTCACATATTGCTCAATTTCTCTCTCAACTTTGTTATTTAACTTATGCCTTTATTTATAGGCATCAATGGTGCCACTAGCTCCAGCTCATCTTCAATAATGGTGGTAGCAGATGGGTTGCATTTAGCTCCAGCTCATCTTCAATAATGGTGGCAGCAAATGGGTTGCACTATTTTATCAATGGTTGGTGCAACTTGTTTGATAATACCCACCTACCATTATGGTCTTTTGACAATAGCAACCCTCTTCTAGAGTAGGGGCTGCAGATGTTATATGATTGCTGTATATTAATAGTAACAATCCTAACAAGTAGTTGGAGCTAGATGAGTTCATTTTGCTGGTTATCAAGCTGAATATTGTCATAATCTTCTCTATCATCAATGTACTCACGAACTTGAAAATTCAAGAACAGCCTAGTTAACTTCAAGAGTATGAAACTAAATAACCACCATGAATGGATTGAGTAGTTCAACAATCAAATATTAGATACATTTGAATGATAAAGCATTTTATGCCGCTTTCTCGTATTCATGATTCCCTTATTGAAAATTCCCCTGATTAAACTACGATCGATTGTATAAGCAAAACCTTAACTGGAGTCATTAATCCCTTTAATTGCTTCCTTGCCCGATTCTGATTTGTATCGGGAATTGATTTTAGCATGACACCAAATGCAGCTCTTTCAGAACTAACTAGAAAACAACAACTAGAACCACACAAACTTCCATAAAGTTCAAGTTCATCCAAAATATCTCAAACTAATATAAAGTCTCATGAGCTTCTCAAATTATGGAACCCATCAAATAAAGATGGTGTTCCATGTAATTTAGCAATATAAAAATTATAATATAATTCTTCTAATACTATAAAAAATGAACATCATTCCAACTTTTGGACCAAGAGGATCCTTAGTGAATGACCCACGTAAATTTTTTAAAATTTATCAAGACAATTCTTTGGTTAACTTTTTGTCATTTTGAAGTCACGGCAGCAATACTCACAGATAATATTTTATTACATGTTCCATCTAGCTGTATAAAATAAGCCTCAAGTTGAAAATTAAGAAGAAAAAAAAAAGCAGAGTAGAATTCTGCAGATATGTATTTTAAAATGGAATGACTTCACTTGATTACATCTTTCTTATTCTCACATGTATATATAGGTTTACATAAATTTATATACTAAACTAATATTTGAGTATTTAAAGGAGAATAAACTAGAGATTACAAATTTGAATTTCAAGCTAGCTAGTGTTTTGCAGTCTTTGAAATACTCTCCTCATTTGTTGGCAATCCTGACAGTGTCCTGCAGAGTTTTTGAAATACTCTCCTCGTCTATTGGCAATCCTGATCCTGTGGTAACTATGAAGATATTCTCTCCTGATGTGTTAGTAGCAGCTATCAATAATCTAACACCCCCCCTCAAACTGTTGGGGAGGATACACACAGACAGGTTGCTTCGCAGAAGTGTAAAATGAGTGACAAAGTAACCTTTTGCAAAAATATCTGTAATCTAATCTTTTGTGGAAATGTGTTTAACTTGGATATCACGATTAATCACCTTCTCCTCGATAAAATTATAATCAATCTCTATGTGTTTCGTTCGTGCTTGGAAAACATGATTACAAGATAAGGCAATTGCACATATCTTGTCACATCATAAATTCAGTGTTATAGGCAAAGTGATTTTCAAATCACGGAAAATCATACGAAGCCAATACAATTCAACAATTGTATGAGCCATGCTTCTGTATTCAGCCTCAGTGCTGGATCTAGAGACAACTCTTTGCTTTTTACTACTCCAAGAAATGACATTCGTGCCTAAGAATACTCTATAACCAATGATGTTGTGTCTTTCATCTGGATCTTCTGCCCATTCGGAATCACCATAAGCATTTAGTTTGATATCTCCTGGAACATAATAAAGATCAATATCGATAGTGCCCTTCAGATATTATAGTATATGCTTCACAGCTTTCCAGTGGACATCACGAGGACAATGCATAAATTGGCATAAACTGATTTACTTAATACACAATATATGGTCTTGTAATGGTGTAATATTGAAGAGCACTTACAACTCTTCTATCGTCAGTGGGATCATGTAATATATATTACCAGTAGCATATGACAACTTTGGTTCTGAAGAAGACAGACAGTTCAAAGGTTTCGCACCAATCATTTATGTGCTGTGCAGTAAATCAGTGATGTATTTAGCTTGTCATAGGTGTAAGCCTTCTTGATTTCGTAGTGCTTGAATTCTAAGGAAGTAGTTCAATTCACCCAAATCTTTAACTTGAAACTCTGTTTTCAGTTTATCAATAAAGTGGTGGATTGCTTGGGTGTTAGAACCTGTGACAATAATATCATCAACATACACTAATACAAATATGGGTAAAATGGCAGTAGTGTATGTAAATAAGGAATAATCCACTTTTTATTTTGAAAATCCATATTCAACCAGTTGCTGTGAGAGTTGTTGAAACCAAGCTCTAGGGGCTTGTTTAAGGCCATAGAGTGATTTATGCAAGTGGCATATATGCTCTGGAAAATTATCATCTTTATAGCCTTTCGGTTGTTCCATATATACCTTTTCATCCAAAATGCCATGTAAAAAGGCATTTGGAACATCCAACTACTTAATATTCCATTTTAAAGAGACATCAAAAGGCAAAACTAACCGTATGGTAATAGGTTTAACTACTGGAGAGAAAGTGTTATAGTAATCAATTCTAGAAATTTAATCAAACCCCTTAGCAACAAGCTTTGCCTTGTAACGTTCAATATTGCCATCAAGAGTTCTTTTAATCTTATAAACCCACTTGTTACGAACAACATGTTTGTTTAATAGCCTTGGACAAAGAGGTCATGTCCTATTAGCCACAATGCATCAAATTCATAGCCTATTATTGTTTGCCATTCTGGGTTAGTCACTGCCTTTGTAAAATAGGTAGGTTCAGATTCAATCATAATACTGGAGAAGACACATAGAAGGTGTCGTGTAACAAAGAATGTTTTGAAACCAGGAAATTTTTTGGCTTTAAGTTTACTTATCTTAGACCTGGTAAGAATTTCTCTATATGGTATAGGATTATTTATATGGGAATCATCTGGTGGAAAAGAAAAGTTATAAGTACGGTTTCTATTATAGGATTCTTTGTATGGAAATCATCTGTTGGGAGAAAAGAGGTTACAGATGTAGTGACTGTTGCAGGAGACAAAAGGTTTGGTGTAGTAGGTGTTGGAAATGTTGAATTTGCTGGTATCACTGTTGGGAATTCTGGACATGAAGCAATGGGAAGAATATTGAAGTCTTGATTAATTGTCGGTAAAGAAAATGATAGAGGTTGAGAAGACATACCGATAGATTTACTAGTCATGGGGCTGGTAACGGAAGGATATGTGTTTAAGCTACGAAATGTGTTTCATCGAAAACTTCATGTGTCAAAATAAAAACTTGACCTGTGCTATATTCTAAGCAACGCTACCTTTTTTATTGACTGGAATATCTTATAAAAATACATTGTTTACTTTGAAAAGTCAATTTATGTTTTTCATATGGTATGAGATAAGGATAACAGGCACATCCAAAGGTTTGAAGTTCAGAATAGTTAGGTATAGTTTTATGAAGGATAAAGTATGGTGGTAGCTTTTTAAGAACTTTGATGGGTAGGTGATTTATCAAGTATACTGATGTCAAGAAGGCATCTACCCAATAATAATTAGAAAGACCTACTTTGGCTAAAAGAGTTAACCTCATTTCTTGAATATGTCTATATTTACGTTCGGTTACACCATTTTGTAGGGATATATAAGGACATGTTAATCTATGAAAGATGCCATTGTTTTCTTAAAATATTTGAAACTCTTTGGATAGATATTCTCTACCATTATCAGATTGCAATGGTTGAATTGATCAAGAAAAATTGAAAGAACATCACTTTTGAAATGCATAGGATTCATCCATGAAAAATAAATGAAGTCATCGATAAATAAAACATAATAGCGACAACCTCTAACTGAAGTGATAGGAGATACCCAAACATCACTGTGAATTAAAGCTAGGAGTTTTTATGAATTGTCTATTGGAATCAGGAAAAAGATAATCTTTTTGCTTTTCCTAGTTGACAAGGGCAATAAATATTAGACTTGTGTGCTAGTTTCTTTATTTGCAGGAAAAAAGATAAATATTCTAGTATATCATTGGTAGAGTGTCCCAGGTGATCATGCCATTGATCACTGGTGGCTTTTGTTCCTAACTTAGAGGTTAGACAACAAAATTTATTGATGAAATTCTTGTTCCCATTTATTAGATAGAGTCCATCCTCAACCAGCCCGTGGAGCAGTAGTTTGTCAGTTTTGTTCTCCTAACATAAAAATCCATTTCAGTTAGAATAAAATAACAGTTATTATTAAGACAAAGTTGGTTAATAGATAATAGATTGGTTGCAGCTTGAGAATAATAAAATACTTTATTTAACTAAAAAGAATTATGGTTTGTGTGTAGAGTAGAGAATCCAATAATTTTTATGATCAAACCTGAACCGTTGCCCACTTTGATAGTGTCATGATCATCATATGGTTAAAGGGTTGTCAAGTTTGCTGCATTGGCAGTAATGTAAGCATTAGCACCACTATCAGCATACCAAGTTTGATGCTTAAAGGTGTTATGTGCTTCAGTAGCCATATCTGCTAACTCAGAAGGTGCCCTCCTACCTCGAAAAAAGAAGTTAAAGCGCTGGAAGCAATCCAAAGCAATATGATTATGCTTATTACATATCTGACATTTCAGTCGTTCATAATGGGCTCCCTTATCATGATTTAAATGATTTTTAGGAGGACCACGAGGCTATGTTGATACAACAAATTATTGAGATCATGGAATAGTACCTGCAGGCTTTATTTTGGGATAATTAGTGTGCTTGGCAGCAAATGTAAAATTTTGATTTTGCATCAGAGTAGGTGCTTCAACTAGTGTCTCAAAACTTAAAAGTTCAGATTGAAAATCATCAAGAGATAATTCCTTATCCCTGCAAACAAAATTGTAAAACGTAATGAATGAAATATAGGTGGCACGAAGACCACGAAGTAAAAAAGTGATGAAATCCTGATCATCCACAGGTTGGCTTGCTGCAGCAAGATGATCAGCCAATCACTTAGCATCTTCAAAGAATACAGAGCATGATTGATTTCCTTAAACAATAGTTTGAAGTTGTCTCTTAAGAAGAGTAATACGAGACCTTGAAGTAGCTGAAAAACGAGTTTGAAGAGAATCCCAAACTTGCTTGAAAGTTTTCAGACTAAAGACAGTAATACTAGCTTTTTATAAATAGAGGCTAGCAACCAGCTTAAAACACAATTGTCTTTTTTGAACCAAGTTGTGTAAGTTGGATTAGGAGAGTTATCTAAAAGAAGTTTGGATAGTGCTTCTTCAGAACCATCAATCATATCATTCAGATCATGACTTCAAAAAAAAAACTTGAAACGGAACACTTCATGTCAAATAATTGTTTCCTTCAAGTTTGTTGCTGATGAGTTGTGAGATTGATTGACTATGTTGTGTAGATGGAGAGGAAAAATGTGTGGTATTAGAGAAAGTCATGGAAACCATTTGAATATAGTAGGAATGACGAGAATAAGGAAGATTTTTGTGCGGAAACAGTTAGAACGAATGAGGTGTTTGCCTATTGCTATGATACCATGAAAAATTAAACAAAAAGAAGTAGAGTAGAATTTTGCAAATATGTATTTTAAAATGGAATGACTTCACTTGATTACATCTTTCTTATTCTCGCGTGTATATATGGGTTTATATAGATTTATATACTAAACCAATAATTGAGTATTTGAAGTAGAATAAACTAGAGATTACAAATTTGAATTTCAAACTAGCTAGTGTTTTGCAGAGTCTTTGAAATACTCTCCTCATCTATTGGCAATCCTGATAGTGTCCTGTAGAGTCTTTGAAATAATGTTGAGTTTGCTGGTATCATTGTTAGCAATCCTGATCCTGGGACAACTATAAAGATATTATCTCCTGATATGTTGGAAGCAGCTGTCAATCAATACCCTAACACAAGCAACATCTCCAAATCCTCTACACCATCATCATCCAAAACGCTGCCAGTCATTGTACTTGCACTCCAGTTAGAGCCAACTCAAGGGAGACGTGGTGTAGTAGGGGTTATGCTACCTGAAGCCGCAGCTTCGACCAAGGAATAATATTGCTGATTCTGAATCCATTTCCTTGCCAAATATAAATCTGCCATGTCTTCATTGTCATCTAATAGATGTTCAATCTCGTCTCTCACTTGATAATAGACAGACAAGTAATTATTGATGAGAGAATACAGAAAGTAAATTTAGAATCAGCATCAATTGTAAACATCCTTCATGAAGTCTGTCAGCTTCATGTGCAAAAACCATTTTACTTCGCCATGCAATATTTAAGTGATAGATTTAAAAATAAGTTTGGAAAAAAATGATGTGCAAAATTTATTAGAGTTTTATGAACATTACAGAGACCAAATATATTTTTGAAGATAATTTCTAGCAATAACAAGAATAGCGGAAACAAACTTCACTTTCATAAAGATCCCATGCATTTGAGTAGATACAGGGAGAGAAGAAGATTGTACACACAAGTACATGGTCAAATAATTCCTACATTCCAGCTCCCAATTTCTTATCCATACAATCCGAGATTACAAATCCTATGATAATGGAAAAGAGATATAACCATTTTTATTCCAAGTTCATAATGAAATTGAAAAAAGGAAAGGAAGGAATAATTAAAATTCATCGAGAAAAGAAGATGATGGATGCTTTCTTGATCTATCTTGTACATGTGTGCACACCTAAACATACAATTCATTGAGAGAAAGGAGGATCTACTGGAAAAACTACTAAAGATTCCTTTCAGATAGAGATAGGAAGACAGAAGATGACTTTTGATTAACTTTAGTTTTCACATTGTTCTGTATAGTTTTCCATTGTTTTTATAACTGTACAAGTAAACTGTGAAGACCATAATAAGAAAACAAACATGAGAAAAATAGGGAATCTTATCAAGTAACTAGCTGGATGATTTTGAACTAGTAACAAAATGAATGGATTGATTTATCGGTGCACATGTTATTGGATTTATTGTTGAAGCTGCTGATGAACACTCTAATATTCTAACACAGTGCCCCAACTTCAACCCTTTAGCAAATCTGTCCAAAATGCTGCCTTCCATGTGTTGAAATCCAGCCAAAAAAAATAAATCACTCAGCTTTCCACTAATCGCAACATTTCCCTTCCTTCCTCTTATTTTTCTATGATCTGATCTGATTTATCAACAAATCTGAATACTGATAGATGATTCTACCCCCTTGTGTTGTGTCTGTAAATGGTTTATCAACATATTTTTATTTCTTTTAATATATAGCTCTCTTTCTTTTTTTTACTTTAATTTCACAATTCCTAAATCCATCAGTTTCTTCTCCTCCAAATGTTTTTCCCACCTCCTCGACCAAATCGAAATTACCTCTTATTTTCTAAATTTTATGGTGAATAGGTCTTTAGCTGGTGGCTTTAATGGGCCTAGCCTGCCAAGTCTCGGGCTTGTGACTTCAATGGACGCATGACGTGCGAGAGCACGATGAAGAAAGAGGCATTTCCCAGGCTTAATTATGAGCCTGCTCGGTCTATCTGATTTTTAAATTGTTTTTTTATTTATATATATTAAAATAATATATTTTTTATTTTTAAAAAATTACTTTTAATATTAAAATTATAACCATTTCAAGAATTAATTTAAGACTAAAAGTTTGGTGGAATTGCAACTACGAACAAGAGTGATAGTCCTGGACTCGTCACCAATCTATAAGAAGAAAGTACGGTAAATGAAAACAAAAGAAAAACAATTCCCCAACGGAGAAGGGGCAGACTCGGAACCAGAACAGCCCATAAATTGAAAATGAAATGAAAATTTAAAACCCTAAAGGCTTAAACCCTCCTCCGTCCCTTCTCAAAGCCAGGTCTAAACCCTCCCTCCTCTCTCAAGCTCTCCCTCTCCAGCTGCTGCAACTGCACATTCTGTGCTTCGCTTTCTGTTTTTCAATAATAATAATAATAATAATAATAAGTAGCAGTACATAGCAGTGGATGGGTAAATCAAAGAAAACAAATAAATGATGATCCACATAATCAGACGAGGATCCGCTCGATCCACCATTTCTACGGGTACGTTTTTTCTTTATTTGATCTTCTTCTTCTTCTTCTAATTCAATCTGGATATTATCGTTGGTTCTATCCTACAGTCCAAAGAGAGTTGTTGTTGATGATGATGCCGCCCCTTTTTGGATGTAAATTGGATAGCTAACTTGATGGAGAAAACAAATTGAAAGTTTTGCAAAAACAAAAAAATATCGTGGAAATCTTTGCTGCTGTTCTGAACCAATAATTTGTTTTTTCCTTCTCTTATTTCGCGTGGAAGTTTATGTACAGTATCTAGCAGTAGGAGTCTTTGTAAAGTGAGTCTCTCTTCACTGCTGTTGCATCAAACAGACATGCTCCTAAACCTGCATATCGCTTCTTGACAGTGTTTGATGAGGTGGCCAATGCCATACATGGGGCGAATATGCAGTGGCGTGCAAGGTCATATGCCGCGTCGGTTCCTTCTCACATGCCAAAAAGTCACAAAGCTCAGAAGAGAGTTTCCAAAGATGACCGGCGAGCTATGGTGGAATCTTATGTAAACAAGTAATCCCCCCCCCCTCCTTTGTTTTTTCCTCTAACCAGCTTGATTTATTATATCATATTGCAGCTGGTAACTTTTTATTCCATCTGCAAAGTTGCTAAATTTGGATTTTTATAGTTGAGGGAAAAAATTTTAGTTGAAGACAAAGAATAAAATAAAAGGGGTTTGTGATTACTTTGACATGTCAACTTATCATGAAAATTGATCACTTTGATCCGACTTAAAGGTTCAACACTGATATTGTTTTTCAGTAAAAATTTTGGGATGCTATGCAAAGTTGAAGTGTAGATACATTTCCCTGTATTCAATCTGGACGCCTAGAAAGTTATTTGAAATCGATGAGGAAAGTGGAGATTGTTCTTCCATGAAGTTTCCACTTTTAAGATCATGCCTTTCAGACATTGTCATCATTGGTAGTAAATTTGAAGACCACCATTTTGTGTGGAATCTTACTAATGCTATGATAGCATTGAATGAGTTCAATGTTGTGTTAACATGAAAGTTATTCTGGGACTGAATTATTATATTGCCATTAACTTTTTCAGGTACAGGGAAACACATGCTGGAAAATTTCCATCCATTTCTGATGCTCAAAAAGAAGCTGGTGGCAATTACTATTTTATTAGGAAAATTGTTCAAGAACTAGAATACAAATCTAAGCTTTCATCCTTAAACAGTGGAAACAAGAAAAAGGAGCTACCTATCATGAGTGAGCCCTTGGTTAAAGTTAAAAACATGTCAACTGGAGGTGCAATCTCAGATATGAGAAATCAATGTGACCCACGTGCAGTTCCTCTAAATGATGTAGGTGACACAAGTTACAGATATCTAGAAGTGGAGGGAGGGCTGCAAACTTGTGAGAAGGTGGTCTCTCAAGAGTTTGGAAACCCCATTTCTCCTGTAAGTATTTGATGTTTATTGCACTGTCTTAATTTTCATTGATTCCTGAGCACAATAAGCACAGCATACTTTACTACAGTAATGCAGTAAATAATAGCTTTGTTTTCAAGAATCTCCAAAGAGATGACAATTGGAGTTGGCTATAAATCAACACAATTTCTATAAATTTTTGTAACTGGTGTTCCCCAACCTATATGAACATTTTCACTGGTTGCTATAAAAAGAATTGTTGACTTCTTTGTGTTTTTATGGCGTCATCCATCTATTTTAAAAGAAAAGGCTATATTACCAAATTCGTACTATTAAGTGAGAGTGGAGCATGTGTTGGACCGTTCTCATTACCTTCTCTCTATGGCACTTTCAGAAGCACTTTCAGGAGCATTCTGATACAGTTGGAACTCAAGGTAAGCTTCTGGAAAGAATTGATAAGGAAGCATTTCATTGCCCTGAAAAATCAGTGGAACATGAAGTGATGGAAACTCAAAATGACCATTCTGATTTTGTTATAACTAATGGTAATTCTCATTTTCTTTTAGATAATTTTTTGCCCATTTTCTGTTCATTTTATTATTTTTTCTCACACCTTTTTCCTCCCAATCTTTCTTGTCTATTTGCCTTCTCAGTTTCTTTCACCATGAATTTGTTCGAGAATTGTTTAGGGTAGTCCTCACAGAGTTTTCTTGATAGTATTTTCCAGTTGAAACTTGAATTTGTTTCACATGTTTCTTTGATGGATTTTCTGGTTGCATAGAATTATTTGACTTTATGTTGAGGTCTTAGAGCTCAAGGATTTAAATAGCCTTACACGTTACGAAAGAAACAGTTAGGATCACCCAACAACAGTTATGTCACTGTTAATTTATTGGGAGGAAAATTAGATAAGTATTTTTCTGACTTGGCCGATTGAGGGCAGTCTCACTATTTATGGTTCCTGCAAGATGCCCAAGAAGTATAGGTCGGAGCTATAGCTAATGTTTTTTTTCTGGAGACCCATAGGATTTAAATTTCTGCATCCATTCTGAAAGTTGTCGAGCCTCCATTTTTTTGACCTTTTTCTTTGGTAATCAAACGAGTATCTAAAAAGAATAGTTACTTCCAGCTAAGTACATATTCACGTGAACCAAGGATGTTTTTTTTGAAGTGAAGAAAAATCAGTCCATGATAAGTGAATAAAATAACTACATGGGAATCTGAATATGTTATTATTATGGGGAATTCTTTGGTGTGGTAAGTAAAGTAGGTGATGCATATTTACTGTGATACCACACATATTTGTTAAAGTAGAGTATGTGTTATTGAATTAGTTGTTAGAGGCTCTGGCATTGTTTTCTGCTGATAAAATTCTCTTCTTAAAGCTGTCTTTATTACTCTTCTGGGTGTGCCCTGTCTAGAAACTGCCCAGTAAATATAATCCGTGTCAATATAATCACATTTCAGCTAATGGGTTTCTTTGGGGGGGGTGTTGTTCATTGAAGGAAATTTCCAAACGCCTTCTTACCCTGCCAAGTTCCATAAAACATTTATTAACCATAGGTGGCTAGAAGGAAAGCTTTAGTAATTCTTCATCATTGTGGTCTTAGTGGACACCCTTGCAAGGTCCCTCATATCTTCTGCTAAAGTTGTTCATGCATTCCGTAACTCCTATAATTATATAATGAAGTATAGGAATTCCTGTTTCTTTAGATGTTCATTATAGAATAGAACGTGCTTTATTAAATGTAAGCCTCTTGGAGACTTCTGTCCTCAGCATGTGCATTCTATCCCTGAATGCCCCCTGTAAAGTATCATCAGTTCACGTTCTCACGTATGGTGTGATTTTCCTTGCCCCTTACTGCTTAAGAGTGACAATTAACGCCATGCTTCCATTGTCCAGAGACATCTCTAGCACGCACACCGATGGTGCGGAACTTCCGAAGAAATCAACTGTGTGGGGAAGCTTGAAGTCATTTGCAGATGGCCTTGTCAACATGTGGAGAAAAATGTAAATTCATTTGGTAGGTAGTTGTTGGAAGTCGGTACTCGGGAAATTTTTAATGATGTGGTAGATGGAGAGTATTTAAGGTTGAAATGAATGTCTTGTCTCGTAAGCTGGTGGCCATCGCTAGTTGTTTACAGTTTACTGAGCTCGGAGTCGGCCCTAAGCCAGGGCTTTGAAAATGAACGTGCGAAGAAATCAATTCCCCTTTGTATTGAATATATACTGGTTTTGATCTACTGCTTACACTCTGCATTGAATTCCAATCGTCAACTACATGATACCAGTATTAACAACAATTACCATAAAGCAAGACATAACATAGCATAAAAGTTGGATCAAGTTGCATACTCATGGTGTAGAAAAACTGATAAAGTATAGGCAATGGCCAACGCAAAAAAAAAAAAAAAAAAAAAAAAAAGAATAACATATGCTAACGACGTTTATTGTAGGACTTTCCTTTTGTGTCTCTTTTTTCTATTGCATCCTTCTATGTCCTTTGTTAATTTTACGGCAAATTAAATAATTATAATTAAAAAAAAAAAAACTAAAAAGGCCTTGGAGAGAATCACTAGAGATAATTTCCTATTCTCTTTTGCTGGGTTGTGGGGTCGTTTTGTTTTTTTTAAATTTTGATTTCTTTTTCTTTGGGTTGTTGGATCATTTGTTTTGGGCTTGGTCTTTTAGGATTGGGGCTAGGGGACATATTGCTCAGCTGGGCTTCTCATGTGTTTGGTTGGTCTTAGAAGAGAGTTTTGTTTTTTCCTTCACCCTTTGTGCTTCGCCTGCAGCCTTTTCTTTCGGCTGACATGTTTTTTTCCCCTGAATTTGAGGTGCTGCCGCAACTCCATGTTACCTATCAGTTTTTTTCCTTAAATCATGGCACGCGTGTGTTTGATGGCTGCTGTCTCATATCCTGGAAGCTTGTCTTTTCTTTCGGCTGCTACTCAGTCTAGGAGGCGCTTCACTGCGCCCAGGAAAGGTGGAAATTCATACGGTTTTGGACTCTCTGAGTTAACTTCCATTTAATGCACGTTAAGGTCTGCATGCTTCTGGTGTTGTCCTTTGTGGAGGGAAGGGTTGTCATCCTTTTTCTTTGGTTGGGCTTTGCGTTTTGTTCTGGCTGGAAGTATGGGTTCATAGTGAGAGGTTGTGAAGGTTTGGTTTTTTTCCTTGATCGGGTTAGGTAGCAGTCATCTTTCGGGATTTTTACAATCTTCTCACACACTTTCATACTTTTCATACACTGTTCAATCAGTTTGTGAGCACCTAACGTTTTGTTTTTTTTTTCCTTAGCATGGCAGCCACATTTTCTTGGAATGTGTCGGGACAAGGGAGTGCACTATCGGTTAATTCAAAATCTTGGCTGTTTCTGAGAAACCAAATTTAGGGGGTTCCACTTTGAAACAGTCGAGCTAATTAGGATTGGGTGCTATGTCAGGGGGTTGCGTTAGCTTAGACTGCCTCCAGGACGCTATATGCAAGTTCAATGCTGCTTGCGATTATCTCTGTCAATTAATCAGAGAGCCGTGTTGGTTGTCCATCTTGTACACCACATGGCATGACTAGCAGATGCATAGGGATCATGTCTAGCATTGCTTTCACAGCTGGTTCTGCAAGCTTCTCTAGCGCCGACTATCCAATCGATGTTACAGCTACAGCTTGCCCTTCGGCCTGCGTTTATTTCTTTTTCTGTTTAAAAAAAGAAACTTTCTGGTTTGTTCAAAACTCTGCTCCTTCCTTGCATGTTCCATGTATGCATCTTTTGCTTCTTATAATTCACCTTTGGATGCGAGTGCTTTTTCAGAAATTGTTAGACTGCCTATCTTTGCTTAATTCGGGTTTTTTTTTTTTGTGATTTTAACTACAGTCCATTAGACTTGGCATGTTATTATAGTGTACGCAAATATTTTCATTATTTCTCTTTGGTAAAAAAACAAAATGCTATCCAGACAATGTTAGTTTACGGAAGCATTGTGTTGTTAGAGACTGTCTTGCCAGCATTCCTTTTCTTGCTTCATAAATATAGGATTACAGTTGACTTTGGATTTTATCCCATCGATTCCAATCCTACCATCATGGTTTCAGCTTTATGGGTTTTTTTTTTAATCTTAGTAGTTATTGGTTTTCTGCTTTTCAAGTTTGTCATGCTTCTTTGCAACAAGAACATGCAGCTATGAGTTAAATTAGATTCGGTTATTCAGCTTGTGTTTTCATATCTGAATTTTGAAATTCAATTTGACTGGTTGTTCTGAGCGATGCATCGTTTTTTCTGCTTATTTTATTTCTTTTTACCAGCTCTGTATTTTTGCATTTTGGTCTCATCCAGTTTTTCCATCCAAAGAATGTTTTTTGTTTTCAATTGCGGACCATGCTTTTTCACCCAGATTTGCATCTGCGTTCCCGGGCTTCACACTGTATCAGAACGTCTCCTCAGGTTTTCATCCCCAAACCTCTTAGATTTTCATGGCTTTTTCTCTGCTGCAGACCACGCGTTGTATATGATTATTGAAGTTCCTTACTGCCACATCAAATGCCTTTATACGCGTGCTTAGTGCTATGATGTTTTATGGAGATCTTCGCTGGCTAATTATCTGTACTACGCTTTCGATTCTTCTTGTTTTCCATGACTGTTCTGTTTTTATTACTGCGATTTTTTCAAGTCTAGTCGTATTTCAAGTCTTTTTGGCTTTTCTGCTTCTCTGAGGTTTTTTTTTTTTTTTTTTCTCTCATAATGAACATCCTGTTGCTATACGGTTTAGTCTGCTGATTATTTCGAGCATGTATGATCCTTTGATTGGTTCCATACTTCAGGTTTTGCTCCGATGAGCTTTCTGATTTTAGCATACACCTTTAAATCTAGCCTTCGTGTGTTTACCTTTCATATCTAGGACTAATTGCAATTTTTTAACCACTTCTTGCAAGATCATTTTTATTAATTGCTTCTCATATCAATTTGCCTTTTTTGAACTATATGTCTTACATTAATCATGCATCTTGATTGAGTTTTTATTGTCCTTTTATCATATGCGAACGTTTGCGTTAAGCAATTTACTTTGGTCGATTGCAATTGCTAATCAAAGAATGAAAAAAAACAATTTCTAATGAATAATCTTGCGTCGCTAGATTTTAAAGGTGTTTCCATGATGTTTCCTCAAACTCTTAGGATCTCTTCCCTTTTTCTTGCAACTCGAGTTCCCGCATAGACCTTAACTTACGACCGGCCGACTCCAAGGACTGCAACCTCTCCACTTAATAGAGAATCATGTTGACTCGCTGTCAACTTTCTTGGCGATGAAGATAATTAACCAGAATGACTGAATTTCATCTGAAGCAAATGCATACCATGTTATGCCTTTGCTCTCTGATCATAATAATAGATCACGAATGCCCATGCATGATACTTGGGATTCTTCACCGCCCCCTGCTCAGGAGTACTCAGAGCATCATGCTGGTTTGCGTTCTGATTCGTCTAGCCCATCTATACCGCCTTCTAATATAAGCACAAAAAAGGACATTGCCACTGCATCTGATAACAATATTTCATTGAGTGATAATTTAGCTCTTTCAAATCTCCCCAGCCACAGTGTGCCTGACCTATCTTCATGTCAAAAGAGAAGAAAACGTCTGCAGATGCCTCTGATTTCTTTTCACTTACAATGTTTGAATTTAGTTCGCATCCCAAGATTTCGATTTCTGTTTCTTTTCACTTCTGTTGGCCTCATCTTTTCTCCAAATTTGTTTTAGAATTGTCTTCCTAATATGTCGATTTTGGTGATAAGACTTACAAGTGCCAATATTGCAATGCTCTATTCTGGTGTCAAGAGAAGCTTATGGGATCATCACAGACAAGGCCACTTTTTTCCCTTTGCTCCTTGAATGGGAAAATCAAGTTGCCTGCTCCACGCCCTACTCCGGAACTTCTTGATTTTATTCTTGATCCAAACAATAGACGCATTGCCAAAAGGTTTCGTGAAAGCATCCGCACATATAACTCAATGTTCGCCTTCACTTCAATGGGTGTCGAGGTAGATCATTCGGTTAATGAACGCTCAGGACCATGCCTTCAAAGTAAATGGCCATTGCCATCATCTTATGGGTAATCTTTTTCTCACTGGTGGGAAAGCTAAAAAATTTGGTCAACTTTATGTTTATGTGACACAGAAAAGGAGGTGAAGAACTTGCGCCGTTTTCCAATGGCTCTTTATTCATTTTAGTCATATTTATCTAATATTTTTTTCAAGTTTTATATATAAAATACCTTAATAATTTTTATTTTATGTTTTGAAGGCTAGAGCACACTCTCGGAATCTGCTAATCAAAAACCATCTCATTCAAAAATCTCTAAAGACGGGAGCCAAGCATCTAACCCAGCACTATAGATTTGCTAGCCACGGTATCACCAGTCAAAGAACCCTGATTGCCTTATTCAAGTATTTAGGCAAGGAAAAATCAAACCAAGTAGACAGGCCTTGTCTTGACCTGATAAGGGCAAGACTTCTAACCTGCTGAAATAGCATATGCTCCGGCTGGCTTGCTTAGTCTTCATCGTCAATGGCTGCTAACGACACGACGAGGGCGCGACGGGTTGCCCAAGGAGAGTCCCAAGAGGCCTAGGAGACTGCACCAAGAACTGAAGCTACGCGAACCCAGTTAAGTATTTTGCTAGTTTTGATCTTCGATCCTTTTGATTTGGATATCTTGAGGAGTTTATTTTATTCAAACTTAATTTTGTTAGATTTTTTATTGAAAAACCTATCACCATACTAAAGTTCAGTAAAAAAAACAAAACTCACGTGAGAGATATATAATTTTTTTAAGATCAATATAAATTTTGTCAATAAATAGATTTTATAAAAAAAATAAATTTAATTTTCTTAAATATAAATTATCTACTTTATAAAAGATTTTTTTTTGTTGAAGGAAACAAACAAATTAAAGGGATATAAGAATTATGATTTTTCTATCAAATAAAAAAGAAAAAAGAAAGAGAGGAGGGACTAGAAAAAAAAAACTTCATTATTTTCTTATATATTTAAAATTATATTTTAATTTATTATATTCATTAGTTTTTGGATAATTATTTGATAATCATGTAATGCTAAGTTTTTTTTCTCTTGGTTAAAAAGAGTTTATATGATGAATATAAATGTTTTTCTATATTTATTTTCTATAATTATTTAGTTTAATTATTAAAACAGACTCTAAATTATTATTTTAAATTAATCTATTATTAAGTTTGCTATCACAACAGGAGTTGTGATATTTAAACTTATAAAGTAAATAGATTTAATAATTATGATGGATTTATATTGTTAATCTTAAAAAAAATATTCAATTAAATCAAATATAAACTACAGATAGTTATGTTATCTAAATTTATTAACTTATCTAGTTCTTAAGGTTCTATCGAATTAAATTATTTATGTAGACATTATGGTTGTATAATGATTATGATTAGTTACTCTATAGATTAGTTAATTAACTGATGTTAAAAATAGATAGATATGTAGAATATAAATTGATGTACCATTTCAATTATTAATTTTGATTTTTATAGATAGACGTTTACTTAAAACCAAGTTTTGCTTCTTGATAAGTTTCAAATTTATTTAATTTAGTTTTATTATTTTATTCAGTTTATTATATCATAACCTAAATAACTTTAAAATTCCTCAACTTTGAATTATCTAATATAAATATATGAGCTATATTTTTCTTTTCATTTATTTACTTTATATTATTTTATTTATTTAAGTATGGATAATTAATTTATGTAATTACAAAATCACAAGTAATGTTATCCATGGGCTCATGGATATGCTTGATAATACAAATGAACTTACTAAGCTCTTTCATTTTGCTGGAGATCGACTTGGTCCTAGCCCTGCCTTCAATTAGATGCTTTAGTTGATGATTCTCAGTAATACAATGATCCTGTATCAAGTGACATTGGCGGTTTGGTTATTAGAGACATTATGGAGCTCTTTTATGAGCATGACATTATTAATGAAACCTTCTCTAGAACACTTAAAAGGATCTCCAAGTTATATCCCAAATTTATGGTTTGCAGCACCCATTATTGTTCTCGTTTGGTGAAGATGATTTTCATTGCAACATACCACTTGCAAGTAAAGATCGTCGTCAAACAAGAAAAAGACAAAAGGTTTCCATGAAAGCTTATTATGCATACCTCATTAGGAATGGTGTGTAGAACACAATTATAAAGGGTGGGCGACTCTACCATAAATTTTTGATCGATACGTTCGTTAGTGTTGAAGAGGATCCACTTGATTATATAAAGGCAAACCAGAATGATCTAAAGACAAAGGCTTTTAAAGGGATTCAGGAGGCTATTTTTAGAAGTGATGTGGAAGGCTCTTCGACTGAAAAAAGCACTGTCCCTTTCACTACGACAGGAAGTCCATATTATATAATCAATAATTACCATGATGCCTTTGGAAATATGTAGATGTTATGGTAACCCAGATATTTTTATTTCATTCACTTGCGAGTTGGTCTGAAATTTAAAAAGAGCTTAGGAAAAAAACACTATATGATAAAAGATATACGCACGCCTTTTGGCAGGGCTATTGCAATTTATATGTCCGCACAAAGTTGTTTAGAGACTTTTGCAATTCTCGATTCATTCACTAGGTGATTGCTTGCATGTCTTTTTTTTTTTTATCATTTCAGGAATTAAACACACATAAATTTACATGATTTGATAATTTTTCTACTCCAAAGTTATTAGTTTGTATTAATTAATTAGAAAAACAATATTCATTCACTAGTTTGCTTTTGAATCATGTAAAGGGGGCGACAAGTTTTGAAGTTATTAGAATAGTTTCTGGAATTATCCATCGTACGTTGCAGCTTTCTTGCAAAACATTGGGTCTACCAGGCGATGATAAAGAATGGGCAGAAGCTTTTTTCGAAGCCATTGCAACTACAACCTCGACGCAAATACACCAGCTTTTTATCAGTATCATCCTATTCTGTGAGTTTGCTGACCTGAAATCTTTGCTCTTTCAATTCTGGCATTCAATATACGATGAAATCCTTTTTTGTCTGATACGTTCCTTTGGCGTGCCAGATCTTCGGTTATCTGACGACGAATTTAAAAACTATGTTCTATAAGAGCTTGAACAACTTTTTAATGCTGCCGCCACAATTCTTAAAGATCATAGTTTGCCCATGACAAATGGTCACTTGTTAGATGAAATAAGAAACAAGCAGTTAAGGGAAGAGATGAATTGTGATATCAGTGATATAAGAGATAAGAGAGAAACAATCAATCTCCTTACCAAATCTCAACCAATGTCAAAGAGACGTTTATGGTTGTATCATTAGTTCTGTTGTTTCCAAGCAACAAGTTCTTGTATTTGTTCACGGCCACGGGGGAACTGTAAATACTTTTTCGGCCACGGGGGAACTGTAAATACTTTTTCTGTGGCACACGATTATAAATCGATTAAGATCTGAAGAGTTGATTGGCTTGGCCGTTGCCTCATTTGGGATTGCTTCACTTCTATTACCCGAGGGTCGCACAGCCCAATTCGAGATATAAAATTCCATTGACACTCACTGGTGTACCTTTCTATTATATATAGCAATCAGAACTCAAGGTATACCTTTCTATTTTCTTTCACTTAAAATTGGCACACCAATAATGGAACGAGACTTTGAGAATAGATACACCAACACCGTTGTTGATCATGAAGCAGTTATCGATCTCAAACCAGATCTTAAAATTGCCAGGCTTGAGCCCTTTATCCCCGTTATTCCTCGATGCTATTTTAAGCTCACCGACTTTGCGTACTTTCTCACAAAGGCAAAGGGTTTGCGACTATTGGCAGGTATGCAATTAACAATCTCATTTCCCAAACTAAATTCTTAAAGGTCTTTTTCTTTGGTTATTCTAGTTTTCTTTCTATCCATGCACTAACTTCGTTTTTCATTTTAGAAAAAAAAAGATGTCATTGGTAGGCTGAAAGGAATTCCGCAGCTAGAGCAGGTTTTAGTCCGTGGAGAAAACCTTGTTATCCTTGCCAGCAAGAATTTTAAATCATTCGATCCTTATGTTTTGTGAAAAGACTCAAATCTGATTTGAATAAATTACTTCGTGTTACATGGATTTTTTTTCTTACAGGAAAACCGAACCTTTGTGGAACAGCCTCATCTGTTTCAATAGAACAAGAGATTCACTTGCCGTGCATCGATCTCAGACTACGATCCGTTCAATGGGTGGTGGCACGATAGCTGCCCACAATGCAACAAAAGATTGTCTGGCAACAAGAGTGATCGTCACTGTATTGAGCACGATCCCTTGCCCTCTCCACCTGTTCCATGGCATGGACCATTCTCTTAGATACAGATTATAATGTCTTCATTGTAAACAATAAACTGGTTTCCTATCTTCCATTACAGAATCATCATCTCAATTTTTACTTATTCAAATCCTTCTTGTCACTTAAATGCTGGTTTGGGGTTGAATGCATCATCACAGATGTACATGATGTAACAAGCTTCATTATGGTCAGTAAAACGGTAGAGAATTTCTTTTGTTCTACTGCACACCACCATGTCTACGACAAAGGGTTTTGCGATCCGTCAACCGCGCCACCTGCAATGATTGCTAAGCTCAACAAGTCCTGGATTTTCCAACTGTTGGGTGTAGACACAACATAGTTGGTGGCAGCCATGTTTGACATGGCTAGAGTCAATGGTGGTTGCATGGGGGGTGCCTAACCAAAGAAATTGTTACCCACCATTGTTGACTAAAGGAAGACGTCTGTCTCCCACATCAGCTATAAATAGAGAGTGTCATTGATAGCTGATGATTACCCACAAAATAGAGAAAAACACAGAGAGAGCTTAGAGTGAGAGTTGAGTTGAGTAGAGAAGTTTTTCTCCTCCTCCTTGTTTTGTTGTTTGTATTACTTTTGAACTTGATTAATACAAACCAGTAGCTCCGTGGAGTAGACAAGTTGCCGAACCACGTAAATTGATGTGTATTTTGAAAGTTTGAATGTCCTAACAACTGGTATCAGAGCTTGTTCTTGAAAAAGAGGGTGTTTGATCCAAACTCAAAAATCAAAGTTCTCAAAACGTGTTTTTGAACATACCATCGTGAAGAGGACGACGAGAGGACTCCACTAGTGAAAACCCGCTGAAAATCTGACGTCCTGCATGCCCGCACGCGCCTGCACGTGCCGCCACCATCACTGTCCATGCGCCTCACGGGCGTCACGCGTCTTCCTCGCCCGTTTCCTGCAACTTGACCCGCCACGTCATCAGACACGTCAGCAGTTCTGCACAGTCATCAGCCACGTCATCTGGCACATCAGCAGTTTGACCAGTCAAAATTGCCACGTCTTTAGACACATAACCAGACACGTCAACTCTGCCACGTCAGATTTGGTGGACCCCACATTGCCTACGTGTCTGACACGTCACTCAACCACGTTAGCATCATTGGGTTTTGATCTGGTGTGGCGCAGCGACTATTCCTCCTGACACGTGGCTTCATCTGTAGCGTCTAGTGATCCAAAAGTTTGATTGATAAAATCTAAGCCATCCGAAGTCTGATTTGGGTGATCTCAGTGTCGTTTCCAGCATTTTTGGCCATTCCGGACACATCTG
>NW_011499850.1:93504-93665 GCF_000495115.2 Populus euphratica | reverse complement strand
AAGCCTTGTCTGGGATGTATGAGAAGCCATCAGCAAATAACAAAGTGCACTTGATGAAGAAACTGTTCAACCTGAAGATGACAGAAAGCACCTGTGTTACACAGCACCTCAATAATTTCAACACCATCATAAATCAATTGTCATCTGTTGAGATTGAGTTT
>NW_011499850.1:92998-93331 GCF_000495115.2 Populus euphratica | reverse complement strand
ACACCACACCATGAAATGATGCAAAACTATATTGCTGGAGATCACGGGGTAGTCTATCTGGCCGCTGGACAACCATTGGATATTGTGGGTATAGGAGATGTGCAAATCAAGACAATGGATGGATCTATATGGAATTTGCAAAGTGTAAGGCATGTTCCTGGACTAAAGAAGAAGCTGATCTCGGTCGGACAACTTGATAATAGTGGCCATTCAATCCTTTTTTGTGGAGGAATGTGGAAGGTATCAAAGGGAGTAATGGTTTTGGCTCGTGGAAAGAAAACCGGCACCCTGTATATGACCACAAGATCAGCAGATATAATTGCCTCTACTGAA
>NW_011499850.1:91634-91921 GCF_000495115.2 Populus euphratica | reverse complement strand
TCAAAAGCAGGAACGTGATCTTCAACGAGAAAGTTTTGTACAAAGACAGATCAAGTACAGAATCAAAGATAACTGATTCAGATACAAGTCCACAAACATCTGAATTCATACGATTAGAAGAGCTTCCCAATGTTACCACTCAAGAGTCTTTACAAGAAAGTTCAAGCACATCAGTACCCACCACTACTACACAAGACAATGTAGAGCCAAGTGAACCAGCTGTTCGCAGGTCTTCAAGGACTATAAAGCCTCCACAATGGTTCACACTTCTACTGAATTATATTTTG